>NW_027171846.1:30000-105000 GCF_036898095.1 Palaemon carinicauda
TTTATCAAGATTTTTGGGGATTTTTACACTAACCCATCTGGCAACACTGCTTCAGATTCTTTGCTTCTCCAATCTCCAGTTCTCCACCATCCTGGATTCTTTATATCTAATTTGTATTTGAATGAAAACACAAATGATTTTGGCAGTTGGAAATTTTTCCCTCCTGGGCTACTTATCCATCCACACTGTAATATAGTGACCGTTGCATGTTCAGCAAATTGTCAGTCTCTCTGCTCAGCTTGTTGTCCTCACAGTACAACAAAGGGTTGCAATGCGTTTATTGCAATTAATGGTTTCATACAGCTTGTGTTAACTTACTAAAAGCAGTATTAAATAATAAAGAAAACATTTGGTTATAAGATTGTGTCAGAAATATTGAATTTGTCAGGGAAAGGGGGGTACTAGGCCATTGAACAAGGCGTGCTAATTTTAGGTAAAAAAAGGGGGGGGGGGATTTTGTTGCATGGTAATAATTATCAATAGGCCTGTCCTGTAATTCTTAGGTATTTTTTATTGTATATTAAGCTACGAAATACTTGTTGAATCTGGGCTACGGTACTAGTCCACAACCAGATTTATGCATACAACTACCTGACTGACAGCAAATAACTAGGGAGGTTCACTGGAATGCTGTTATCCACTAGAGATAACTGGACTACTCTGGTGTTTACCTGTCTGGAGGCAGACATACACGACCAACTCCTATTCCAGCAAAGGCAGTTGGACAAGATAAATCATACCTTTGCAGACCGGTCGCCTGACAAGTGAGTGATCGACTTTAAATGTTTACTTGTTAAACAACCACTCGGCACCCTCAGGCACTCAAATGAGAATTGATCTATTGCTTGGTAGTCAAATGATCCTGGTTCCGCTTAATCAAAACGTCCGACGCTTCAGGGTTCGTCAATATATAGAAGTGTACCAACCGTGTGTCACACAATCGTACATAGTAACGACGTTTCATTTTGTGTATATATTATGCTTGTATCTTCGCTCTCCACTCGCACTGATAAGGACCTGAAATAACATGTCTGTTTTTCTCACCGTTAACTGTTAACCTGTGCGGTGTCGGTTGATTATGAAATTTCCTGTTATGTCTTTTATGTCTTTTTGGCATGAAGTTTATGTATATATAAACGGATGTTCTGTAATAAAGTTACTCGGTTGCTTTCATTCCGCCTTTGAGTCACAATCTTCTCCCGGCTCGTTACAGAAGCCTACAGAGTACAGTAGTTAGCTGACCGGGTAGCTGAGAGTCTGTCTCAGCTTCCAAGGGAATCAGAAGGGAAAACATAGGTTTCACCTGGAACAGTTGCTTGTACAACCTCCCCCTTTTTCCTCGAATTAGGATATGAGCCAAAGCTTGCTGGATCGCTCTCCAGGGGGAAGTCGACCCTTTCCGTTGACTCGGCATCAGTGGCTTTGACCTTATCACTGAAGATTGTCCCACAAGGATATATACCTAAAGTCATCCTTTCAGTGTCAATCTGCCAATACAGGATGCGATGCTCCTGCCTATGCTCAACCTCTCAAGTGTTCACAAGGAGGTTCACTCTACTTGCAACCAGGGTCTATGCTAATGCAGGCCGTACCTCCTCGTCCCCTAGACAAGCGGGTAATTTCTAACAAGAATTGTGGGTTGGTCTGACACTAAGGCAACCTTTTGGGGTGTTTTTAACTCTTGATAAAACCACTAGAATTCATCCTTGCAACCTCCATGAGAACTGGTTGATTTAAAAAGGCAAAAAACCTCTTAAGAAACAAAGTTGCTACGTCCAACCAGGGGAAAAGACAGATGCGGAATGTCCTATCCTCAAGTTAGACTTTTTCAGGTGCCTTGCTGGGGTACCTAAACCTCAAAGTTCTTCGACCCCAGTAAAAGTCATAGCTTAAGTCCTCTCCATCTCCAGTGTCAACTGGTCCTCTTGGTGCTAGCATGGATTCTATGGCCTTACGTTGATACTCTTGGGTGAGTCATCAAAAGAAGAGGGGGAGGGGTCCTCACCTGTAATGACACATGGCCTCTGATCTATGTGCCAACACACATCGACATTGCCACACAAGTCTGCCCAGATTATAGTGCAAGGTTGCTGGCTCGTAATCTCTTCCAATAATTCCTTTCATGTCACACCTTTTTTAAAGCACAGTGGTGGTAGAATACCCGGACAAAGGTAGTTTGGGCACGGCATAGAACACCCAGTCTAAGATATTCTTTGCATGACTACTGTTTGTTTTGCCATTAGAAGATATGAAGTTGGACATGAAACAACTCCATTGTCATCTGTAACCCGATTTAATGTGGGCATGGAGAACTTTCTAACAGCCATTCTGACCAGGCAGACTCAGACAGTAGGCTTCGATGGATCTTTCGCTTCCTCAGTTAGCCACCTAAGTGTTGACCCTGGTGGGATTTGAGGATGTGATATCAGATCAGGACGTTTCATGTGCAGAATTTTTCTGAAGTAATGTTAACAAGTACGGGGTAACCACCCCAGCTCGCGGATTACGATGCATTTCTCAGCCTGTGTACGATTAGCGAGCGAAGGTTTTGCAAACTTTGACAACTCGAGCTACCCCTCTTGAAGGCGAACACCTTTCTTGTTCGTGAGTTAGATCTTCCTGAGTGGTTGCCTCTGCGGGGTACGAGGGAAAAAGTGCTGGATTCCTCCTTGCCTCTTTCCAGCCGGTCAGAGCGAGACAATGAGGTGGTACGAAGGCTGTGCTTGGTCTCAATCCCTCACCATTTTGTCCTTTCAGGTGTTCAAAGCTTGCAATAGCATTGTTGCACTCTCGAGATTTCTTACACAGCATCATGGGGGGAACTGCATCTTGTATTACATTGTTTTTTTTTCACAGTCCGAGAGATTAGGGATTTTTATATTTACCAATGAGAACTAAATGAAGGAAAAAAGTATAATTTTTCCAGAACTAAAAAACAGTGTGTACTGTACTGTATCTCATTTGCATGGTCTGAGGCCAAATTAATTCTGTGATTCTTGCAATACACAAAAATTGGTTGTCGGTTAACTTTAAGAATTTCTTGTTAAATACCTTCCTTTACTTCAGTCATAACTGCTGCGTTATTAAATACTTGAATACGACAGTCCTTTATGGAAATATTTCCCACCATTATTTTCAGAATTTTATTTACTGAGCTGACAGCATCTTTTGATTTCAAAATTTTCTAGAAATACAGTACTGTACTTCCTTTATTTCTACTTCGTTTTTCGTCAATATTAACATAATGGTGCATTTGAGTGACCTGATCATGAGCAATTAGGAATGATCTTCCTAATCTGGTAGTTGAATCAGTAGAACTTCAAAAGTTCAAAGTTGGAGCAAATGCTTTTTTGTTGACCAGGCGGACATGAGTCTTTTTATAGTTTATATATGACGTTTGTTTTGACGTTGTTAATAGTTTACAGTATATATGACATATCTGTTTTGATGTTGTTACTTTTTTAGAATGATTTATTGTTAATTTGTTCTCTTCATTTATTTATTTGCTTATTTCCTTTCCTCACTGGGCTATTTTTCCCTATTAGAGCCCCTGGGCTTATAGCATCTTGCTTTTCCAACTAGGGTTGTAGCTTGGATAGTAATAATGATAATAATAATAATAATAATAATAATAATAATATCTGGAGTTGAAATCAGGATTGATAAAATATTTTGCACGTAATCAGCTTAAGAGAAATCTGTCTGTGGGCCAAGTGATGAAGGCCGGAATCTTGAAAAGGCACACTACCTTAACGGCCTTTTATGTACCGCAGTATATCTACAACTCCCTCGACACCTTTGTATTTGGTCCTTTGATAGCTGCTCAAGTAGATATGTAACCAGCCTAGCTCACATATGGGACAGAATGCATTTCATCTATGGTAATGCACAGGTATAAGTCTGGAATGAATAGTAGAATGCTGGTTCTTTTCCTTCATTCTTCTGTCCCCACCCCCTTTTGTGGATTAACGTTTGAATCGTTAAGTGCTAGATCTGACCTGATGCTGGTAAGTTACACTTTGGAACTCCATTTTCTATATCTAAAGAAATTTCTGGAACTCCATTTTCTATATCTAAAGAAGTTTCTCTTCCATTCCCCTTTAACCAGGGGGGAAATGGTGGAATTATGGAATTTATACCAACCTATTGATCATCACACATATATCTTAACATGCTGATATCTCTTTTGAAGGAAGGGTCTCTATATTTTGATCGAGTACATGCACCCATGTACAGGCTAGGCCCTCTCAGTCTTTCATCCTTACGAAAGACAGGGAGGAGGTTTCTGGGGTCACCGGTTGGCTCTTGTACAGGTCAAGCGGTGGTACTTTCTTGGAAGAAGATTAACCATCCATTTAGGTTTTAGGAAGACTTCCAACTCACCATGCAATGAGTCTCCCTAATTAACCCTTTTACCCCCAAAGGACATACTGGTACGTTTCACAAAACCCATCCCTTTACCCCCATGGACGTACCGGTACGTCCTTGCAAAAAAATGCTATAAAATTTTTTTTTTCATATTTTTCATAATTATTTGAAAAAAATTCAGGCATTTTCCCAGAGAATGAGACCAACCTGACCTCTCTATGACAAAAATTAAGGCTGTTAGAGCAATTTAGAAAAAATATACTGCAAAATGTGCTGGGTTGGAAATTTCCAAAGAGCCTAGTGGTAAAAGAGTTAAAGGATCGGGGTTTGTGTGTTGGGTTAGAACAAACCACTGGCCTCAACCAAAAGTTAACCACAGACATGGGAGAGGAGGATCCAGCTGGGCAAGTGGTGGTGGTTGCAACTTTGTTCAGTGATGGTGACAGAATGTAGGAAAATTTCAAATAATCATCCTGAACTCAGAGGAGAAACCAGGAAGAATGCTGATAGAATTATCAGAGCCCTTCGAAAATTTTCTGCTTCGGCGAAATGTGTTTAATGAGCATTTTTTTTATTTAACTCTGCCACACAAAAAGCTGTTGAGACTACTGACCAATTTGTACTTTGACTACGTCAGCTTTTGGACAATTGTGAGTTTGGTGTCTTAGGATTCTCTGATCAGAGATCGTAGGGTGAAGCTGTACGTGAACATCTTTTGAGAAAACGTCCTGCGCCTGATTTTTCCATCTGTGTAAATGATTTACATGCTGCGGCGGTATTTACTGTAGGTCACACAATCAAGCCATTACAGGTGGTGCCTCAGTGGACCACATTTAAAAAAGGGCACAAAAGGAAAAAGCCAAAATAGAGACACTAAAGCAATACAGTAATGAGCGAAAATGCCCTCCTAGTCAAGGCAGTCCTTAGCAACCACCACGAAATGGCCGGCGACAGTCTTCGAATAGCCAGAATCAAGGTCAAAGTTCAAGCCACAAAAGGGCAAAAAACCTGCTGATAGTGTGGCAACCCAATGCTTTGCTCGAAGGACTACTATCCTGCCCATGACACGCCATGCTGTAAATGTAAGAAAACAGGTCATTGGGCAACAGTATGCTGTAGTACCAAATCCACCCATGAGATTGAACCAGGGGAGCAACTAGGTACTTATTTCCTTTGAAGTGTAGAATCGTGCCATGAGGATTTTTAAATATTAAACTTAGCCGGTGAATATATAATAGCTGACGTCTCCGACGGCCCAACAGATCCAAAAACTTGCGAGCGATCGCCGTGAAGGTTGCGGGTGTGCCCACCAGCGCCGACTATCGGCCAGATACCGCATATACTTTTCAATCTCTCCAGTTCTTCTCTGTCGGTCTTGCCGACAAGCTGGTTCCGCTCGCTGTTGACCTAGAGTTTTTCTACCGAATTGGTGAAGTACTTTGTTTTGGTTGTTTTATTGGCGTTCGCTGTGTTGGTGTGTTTTTTCAATAAAACTCTTGAAACCCTTTTTTTGGCTTGTGTTTCTTGTTGATGAATTTGGCTTTGACTTGGATTTTCTTTGGTTGTTCAAAATGGCTGACCCTTCTCCTGTTTATCGCAAGTGTGCGAGAGAATGGAACAAACGTCTTCCCAAGGCCTCTATCGACCCTCATACTGTTTGTTCTAATTGCCGGGGTAAATCCTGCCAATTAGGAGATCGGTGTGAGGAGTGCGTGGTCTTGTCGGAATTCGAATGGCTTGAGTATGAAAAATATACTCGTAAGCTCGAAAGAGATAGGGTGAGGAGAAGCTCCTCTAGATCTTTGGAATTTTCCTCCTCCCATGCCCCTGAACCTAATCCTTCCCCTGTAGTGGTTGTTCCTGAACCCCCTGCTAGCACTCATGAACCGTCTATGCGGGATATGTTTTTAGCGATTCAAGCTTTAGGCGAGAAAGTTGAGTCCTTAGCCTCGGACCGTAATCAGTTAATGTCCGATGTAAAGTTGTTGAAAAGTGGTAAAGCAGAAAATCTAAGTGATAAAGTGATAAGTGTGCAAAATGTGTTTAGTGTTGCGACCAAGGGTTCGTCTGTTCGTGCTTGTCGCTCCCCTAGTCCGAGACCTCTTTCAGGCTCCCATGCACCAGGGAGAAGTAATGTCGTCGGACTTAAGGGGGCGAGATGTGTAAACCAGCGTACAGACGTTCCCTCTTTGGTATCAGACGTTTCTCGTCAAGAACGTCCTTACCATAAGACGGGTGAGACTAAGTTCTCCTCGTCCTCTGACGACTTTTCGTATAAGAAACCTTGGCTCAAGGTATCTAGGCCCTTAAAGCGAAAGTCAGTCCCTTCAGGACAGGTCCAGCGTCCTGGCTGTAGCCATTGGGACAGCTCTAACCACTTGCAGTCATCGGATGGCTGTTCGCCCGATAAGCGAAAGCGTAACACGGAGTCCGACGGTCTCGGTAGAGGCAATGTTTTGCCACCGCAGACGTTACCGACGTCACGGCCCGTTCCGACTCCGGTTGACCCGAAGTGGGTTGTCCTGCAGGACATGCAGTCTAAGCTTTCTTCTCTTATGGAAGATTATGAGCATGAACAGGTTCACGATGATCCTTTGCTTGCGGTTCGCCAGTGCGATGAACGTGACTCTGGCCTTCAGCCGCCTAAACGAGTGTTTTCTCGTCCGTTTGATGTTAGTACCAACGTTTCTAGTGCTTTGAAACGCGATGCTAGTCGTGTTCCTCGTCTTTCACGTCAGTCACGTGACGTGGAACCCCCCTTGCTACAGTCTCGGACTGACGTTCAGCAGCTGCCACCGCAGCCCCGCACTGACGTTCGCCGACCAACTCCGTTGCCTCGCCGTGACGTTGAGCGTCTGTCACCGCTGTCGGAAGTTGTTTTGCCTGCTCAGACCCTGCAGTCAATGCAGTCTCGACGTGATGTCGAGCGACATTCTACTCAAGCTGTTGTTGCTTGTCAGTCACAAGACTTTGTCTTTTCAGCCGCGGCGTGACGTTGCTTCCTCAGCTGTTGCTGCTGCTCCGTTGCTTGTTGACATTGCCTGTCAAGCGTTGCCTCCTAGACACGTCTCTCCGTTTCACGAGACTCGGCAGTTGTCGGACGAAGTTCCGTCGGATGAGGAAGTCGCTGATCCCCTTCCAACTGATATGCCTTTGGGGACTTTTTCAGATGGAGAGGAGCCTAAAGTTGCTCAGCCCTCTCTTGATTTTAAAAAGATCATGCTGATTTTTAAGGATCTTTTTCCTGACCATTTTGTGACTGCTGCTCCTCGTTCGCCTCCGTCAGAGTTCACGCTAGGCCTAGCTGCTTCGACTCCGTCATTTACTAAGCTAGTGCTCTCTCGCTCTTCTAAGAGAGCTTTGCGTTTACTAGGCGACTGGTTGATGACCAGGAGGAGTTTGGGGAAGACAGCCTTTGCTTTTCCCCCTTTTAAACTGGCTTCTCGAGCGAGCGTCTGGTATGACACGGGAGAAGTTCTCGGCTTGGGAGTTCCTCCCTCTGCCCAGGGAGACTTCTCAAGCCTCGTAGACTCTCCCCGTCGTCTGGTCATGAGACGCTCAAAAGTTAGCTGGTCCTCTTCGGACCTTGATCATCTCCTCAAAGGGGTCTTTAGGGCCTTTGAAGTTTTTAACTTTTTGGATTGGTCGCTGGAAGCCTTGAGCAGGAAGATCTCTTCAGCCGACCGTGATGTATCTGTACAAATTATGTCCTGCATGGACAAAGCTATCCATGATGGCTCTAATGAACTCGCTGCTACGTTTATGGCAGGAGTCCTTAAGAAGAGGGAGACACTTTGTTCGTTCCTGTCTGCAGGAGTAACTCCCTGTCAAAGGTCGGAGCTACTCTTTGCGCCGTTATCATCTGCCTTATTCCCCCAGCAGTTGATTAAGGATATCGCAGCGTCGCTAGTACTAAAGGATACCCATGACTTGATGGCTACGTCAGCGCGTAAGGCTGCTCCTTCTTCATCCTCTTATGTCGTTAGACCTAAGTTCAATACTCCAGCGACGAGGTTTATCCCGCCCTTTCGTGGCAGAGCTCCCAGTAAGGGAGGCGCTCGTGCCGATAGTAAGAGAGGTAAGAGGAGAGGATCTAAGTCCTCCCGTGGCAGAGTCTGACTGCCCACGTCCTCAGACAGCGGTAGGGGCCAGATTAACCAACTTCTGGTAGGTCTGGGAGAAGAGGGGTGCAGACCGAGAGTCTATTTTGTTGCTAAAGGAGGTGTACAAAATACCTTTTGTACGGAGACCTCCTCTGGTAAAAGTCCCTATAGACCTCTCTCCCAGGTATCGAGAGGAGTCAAAGAGACAGGCACTACAACTGCAGGTGTCTCAGTTGCTAGAGAAGGGAGCGGTGGTGAAAGTCTCGGACCTTCAATCACCGGGGTTTTACAACCGTCTCTTCCTAGTTCCAAAGCATACAGGAGGTTGGAGGCCGGTGCTGGATGTCAGTGCTCTCAACGTTTTTGTTGTCAAAACAAAATTTACGATGGAGACCACCAAGTCCGTCCTAGCAGCAGTCAGAGAGGGAGACTGGATGGTCTCTCGACCTGCAGGATGCGTACTTCCACATTCCTATACACCCGGATTCTCAACCGTATCTGAGGTTCGTATACAGGAATGTGGTGTACCAATTACGGGCACTGTGCTTCGGCCTCAGCCCTGCTCCTCTTGTTTTTACGAGGCTCTTGAGAAATGTAGCAAAATTTCTACATTTGTCGGGGATTCGAGCCTCCCTGTACCTGGACGACTGGCTGCTCAGAGCGTCGTCCCGTCATCGCTGTCTGCAGGACCTTCAATGGACGTTGGATCTTGCAAAGGAGTTGGGCCTGTTGGTGAACATAAAGAAGTCTCAGCTGACTCCCTCCCAAACGATTCTCTATTTGGGGATAGAGATACAGAGTCTAGCTTTTCGGGCTTTTCCGTCTGCCACCAGGATAGAGCAAGCCTTGCTCAAAGTCCGCCTCATGCTAGAGAAAGACCATTGCTCTGTGAGAAGTTGGATGAGCCTTCTAGGGACGCTATCATCCCTGGAGCAGTTTATCTCTCCAGGGAGACTTCACCTTCGCCCTCTCCAGTTCCATTTAGACTCCCATTGGAACAAGAACAAAACTTTGGAGGCGGTCTCGATCCCGATCTCCGAACCAGTCAAGACTTGCCTGAGCTGGTGGGACAGCAATATACGTCTTCGAGAAGGTCTGTCCCTGGCAGTCAAGAACCCAAACCACGTGTTATTTTCAGACGCGTCGGATTTGGGTTGGGGAGCGACTCTGGACAGTCTGGAATGTTCGGGTCTTTGGACGACGGAGCAGAGGAGCCTTCACATCAACTGCAAGGAGCTGTTGGCTGTTCTTGACAAGTTTCGAGAGTCTTCTTCGAAACAAGGTGGTAGAAGTGAATGCGGACAACACCACGGCCTTGGCGTATATCTCCAAGCAAGGAGGCACTCAATCCCACGCTCTGTTCGTCATCGCAAGGGACCTCCTCATCTGGTCAAAAGATCGAGGCATCTTACTGTTGACGAGGTTCGTCCAAGGGAAATTGAACGTCTTGGCGGACTGTCTCAGTCGGAAGGGTCAGGTGATCCCTACAGAATGGACCCTCCACAAGGATGTATGCAAGAGTCTTTGGATGACTTGGGGTCAGCCCACCATAGACCTCTTTGCAACCTCACTGACCAAAAGGCTCCCAACCTATTGCTCTCCAGTCCCAGATCCAGAGGCGGCCCACATAGATGACTTTCTGTTGGACTGGTCTCACCTGGACGCTTACGCATTTCCGCCGTTCAAGATCGTCAACAAGGTGTTGCAGAAGTTCACCTCTCACGAAGGGACAAGGTTGACATTGGTTGCTCCCCTCTGGCCCGCGAGAGAGTGGTTCACAGAGGTACTTCAATGGCTGGTAGACGTCCCAAGGAGTCTACCCTTACGGTTGGATCTCTTACGGCAACCGCACGTAAGGAGACTTCATCAAAGCCTCCCCGCGCTTCGTCTGACTGCCTTCAGACTATCACAGGAGGTTGGAGGCCGGTGCTGGATGTCAGTGCTCTCAACGTTTTTGTTGTCAAAACAAAATTTACGATGGAGACCACCAAGTCCGTCCTAGCAGCAGTCAGAGAGGGAGACTGGATGGTCTCTCGACCTGCAGGATGCGTACTTCCACATTCCTATACACCCGGATTCTCAACCGTATCTGAGGTTCGTATACAGGAATGTGGTGTACCAATTCCGGGCACTGTGCTTCGGCCTCAGCCCTGCTCCTCTTGTTTTTACGAGGCTTGAGAAATGTAGCAAAATTTCTACGTTTGTCGGGGATTCGAGCCTCCCTGTACCTGGACGACTGGCTGCTCAGAGCGTCGTCCCGTCATCGCTGTCTGCAGGACCTTCAATGGACGTTGGATCTTGCAAAGGAGTTGGGCCTGTTGGTGAACATAAAGAAGTCTCAGCTGACTCCCTCCCAAACGATTCTCTATTTGGGGATAGAGATACAGAGTCTAGCTTTTCGGGCTTCTCCATCTGCCACCAGGATAGAGCAAGCCTTGCTCAAAGTCCGCCTCATGCTAGAGAAAGACCATTGCTCTGTGAGAAGTTGGATGAGCCTTCTAGGGACGCTATCATCCCTGGAGCAGTTTATCTCTCCAGGGAGACTTCACCTTCGCCCTCTCCAGTTCCATTTAGACTCCCATTGGAACAAGAACAAAACTTTGGAGGCGGTCTCGATCCCGATCTCCGAACCAGTCAAGACTTGCCTGAGCTGGTGGGACAGCAATATACGTCTTCGAGAAGGTCTGTCCCTGGCAGTCAAGAACCCAAACCACGTGTTATTTTCAGACGCGTCGGATTTGGGTTGGGGAGCGACTCTGGACAGTCTGGAATGTTCGGGTCTTTGGACGACGGAGCAGAGGAGCCTTCACATCAACTGCAAGGAGCTGTTGGCTGTTCATTTAGCTCTGACAAGTTTCGAGAGTCTTCTTCGAAACAAGGTGGTAGAAGTGAATGCGGACAACACCACGGCCTTGGTGTATATCTCCAAGCAAGGAGGCACTCAATCCCACGCTCTGTTCGTCATCGCAAGGGACCTCCTCATCTGGTCAAAAGATCGAGGCATCTCACTGTTGACGAGGTTCGTCCAAGGGAAATTGAACGTCTTGGCGGACTGTCTCAGTCGGAAGGGTCAGGTGATCCCTACAGAATGGACCCTCCACAAGGATGTATGCAAGAGTCTTTGGATGACTTGGGGTCAGCCCACCATAGACCTCTTTGCAACCTCACTGACCAAAAGGCTCCCAACCTATTGCTCTCCAGTCCCAGATCCAGAGGCGGCCCACATAGATGCCTTTCTGTTGGACTGGTCTCACCTGGACGCTTACGCATTTCCGCCGTTCAAGATCGTCAACAAGGTGTTGCAGAAGTTCACCTCTCACGAAGGGACAAGGTTGACGTTGGTTGCTCCCCTCTGGCCCGCGAGAGAGTGATTCACAGAGGTACTTCAATGGCTGGTAGACGTCCCAAGGAGTCTACCCTTACGGTTGGATCTCTTACGGCAACCGCACGTAAGGAGACTTCATCAAAGCCTCCCCGCGCTTCGTCTGACTGCCTTCAGACTATCGAAAGACACTCAAGAGCTCGAGGCTTTTCGAAGGAGGCAGCCAGAGCGATCGCGAGGGCTAGGAGATCATCTACTATCAAGGTCTACCAGTCGAAGTGGGAGGTATTTAGAGAGTGGTGCAAGTCCTCCTCTATTTCCTCTTCCAGTACCTCTGTAGCGCAGATTGCGGGCTTTCTCCTGCATCTGAGAAATGTTCGCTCCCTCTCTGCTCCCACCATTAAAGGCTACAGAAGCATGTTGGCCTCTGTTTTCAGACATAAAGGCTTGGATCTGTCAAATAACAAAGATCTCCAAGACCTCCTTAAGTCTTTCGAGACCTCTAAGGAGCGTCGTATGTCAACTCCTGCTTGGAATTTGGACGTGGTCCTGCAGTTCCTGATGTCAGACAGGTTTGAGCCATTACATTCAGCCTCCCTGAAGGATCTCACCCTCAAGACACTTTTTTTAGTGAGCTTGGCTACAGCTAAAAGGGTCAGTGAGATCCATGCCTTTAGTAAGAACATCGGCTTCTCTACGAATAAAGCTATATGTTCTCTTCAGCTTAGTTTTTTGGCCAAGAACGAACTGCCTTCTCGTCCTTGGCCTAAATCCTTTGAAATACCTAGTCTGTCAGAAATCGTAGGTAATGAAGTTGAAAGAGTGCTGTGCCCCATGAGAGCTCTTAAGTTTTACTTAGCTCGAACTAAACCTATGCGAGGTGGTTCTGAGGCCTTATGGTGCTCCATTAAGAAGCCCTCATTGCCCATGTCTAAAAATGCATTATCGTACTTTATTAGATTTTTAATCCGGGAAGCACATTCTCATTTAAATGAGAAAGATCGTTGTTTGCTTAAGGTCAAGACTCACGAAGTGAGAGCAATAGCGACTTCGGTGGCTTTTAAGCAAAACAGATCTCTTCGAAGTATTATGGACGCGACCTTTTGGAGGAGCAAGTCAGTGTTCGCTTCATTTTACTTAAAAGACGTCCAGACTCTTTATGAGGACTGCTACACCCGTGGTCCATTCGTTGCAGCGAGTGCAGTAGTGGGTGAGGGTTCTACCACTACATTCCCTTAATCCCAGTTTCCTTTTAATCTTCTCTTGAAATGTTTTTTAATCTTGTCTTGGGTTGTTCGGAAGACTGGGAAGTCTTTCGCATCCTTTTTGATTTGGCGGGTGGTCAAATGTTGTTTCTTAAGAGCGCCCAGATTAAGGGTATTGATGAGGTCCATTTATAGGGGTGTTCGCCCTGGATATAACAGCTCCTGGAAGTCTTTCAGCATCCTGGAAGGATGGCTGGGCTTCGTGAGGAAAGCGGACTAATGAGGCAGAGTAATCATCAGGGTCAGCTTCCTTACCAGGTACCTATACTTAAGTTGGTTTTTTATGAAATATTTGTCAAAAAACTCTTGAGCATATACGCCTTTATTGTATTAATACTGGTCTCTACCCACCACCATGGGTGTGAATCAGCTATTATATATTCACCGGCTAAGTTTAATATTTAAAAATTATATTTTCCTTATAAAATAAATTTTTGAATATACAGTACTTACCCGGTGAATATATAAATTAAAGGCCCTCCCTTCCTCCCTGATAGAGACCCAGCGGACTGAGAAGAACTGGAGAGATTGACAAGTATATGCGGTATCTGGCCAATAGTCGGCGCTGGTGGGCACACCCGCAACCTTCACGGCGATCGCTCGCGAGTTTTTGGATCTGTCGGGCCGTCGGAGACGTCAGCTATTATATATTCACCGGGTAAGTATATTCAAAAATTTATTTTATAAGGAAAATATCATTTTTGGGCAGCTGACATCAAGGTCAATAAAAACATAGGAGTTCAAACTTGATAGTGGGTCGAAAATTACTGTTGTTGGAGAAACACCTTGGGTGTCATACTGTACGCAACTAGAACCTAGTAGAGCCAAGTTTCACGGACCTGGTGATAATCACTCTGACCTCATTTTGGGCAAGCTACAAGACTCACAACTTTTTGAAGACAGGGTTGTCACTGAGGCGGTATATGTAATGAAGAATTGTAGGAGAAATCTACTGTCCAAATTTGCCAGACACCTTTGGCCTGTTAAAACCTGACCATGATGATGTTCATTCAGTTGAAGTAGAAAATGTTGAACAGGAATTTCCCAAGCTATTTAAAGGACTAGGTCTTCTGAAGGATTTATACAGGATTCCACTCTTCAGTCTGGTGGCCTGGTATTACTGTGCAGATCGAGCGCATGTGTAGGAAGTGTCTGCCATGTTCTCTTAACAAAAATGAACGAAAGGAACCAATAATAGCAAAGTCATCTCCCAACAGTGTCTGGGAACGTGTCGGTACTGACCTGTTCCATTTCAACAATGACTACATTTTGGTGACTTGCTATTCATTATGTCGGCTGGATTTGTAGGAATTGCCTTCTACAGTCTCTCGTGATGTCATCATTGCACAGAGTGAAAGTTTTGCCAATCATTTAGCCCCCTACAGTATTGTTATCAGCAAATGGACTGCAATATGCATCCGAGGAAATAAAGTTATTTGCTAAGGATTGGGGATTTACCCATGTAACTGCTCCATGACATCCTCAAGTAAATGGTGCTGCTTAACGAGCTGTTCAAACAGCCAAATATATCTTTAAGAAAAATTCTAATTGGTATTTAGGACTTTTGGCATACCAAATAGCACCTATTTACAATGGATTTGCACCATCTCAACTGCTTATGTCAAGATTGCTAAGGACAACACTTCCAACAATTCTGGAAATCCTGAAGCCATCTACTGTACTGTTATTAAAGATCTTAGTAGATGGTAGGAGGAGGAGGGGTATAAGGAAAGATATTCCAAAGACTTCGATTGCTGACACCATGTTGTCAGCTTACCTTGTCTTTCCCCAGGAGACAAAGTTTTTATGAGAGTCCAAGGATGCTATCATGAGGTCATACAGAAACTGAACAGCCTTAGGTCATATAGTGCTTCTACTGACAAGGGCAATATTTTAAGAAGAAACAGGAAATCTCTTATCCACACAGGAGTCATGGTTGAACCTGAGCCAAGCTCATCACCTTCAATCAACCAGCCTCTTCACCTCTGCCATAATCCTTCATCCCCAAATTCCTAATTGTGTGATTAGGAATTTAAGGATGAAGGGTTATGCTCGTCCAAAGCCTAACATCCTTTCAAACCCAAATATCCAGAGTCCTACCACTTAGCCAGAGTCTACTAATTTCAATACTGTCCCTCCATCTATGACTAGGTCAAGTTAAATTGTTTAGCCTTCTATACAACCAGAAAGGATTTATTTTTAGTAAATTTTTATACTCATAGTCAAGAAGGGATGTGTTTATTTAAACTATACTGTAGTTATGCTAAATACAAGCACAGTAAAATACTTTTCAGTTGCTGTAATTATGTTATGTGAGAAACAGTAGCATTACACATAACTACCCAGTATCATTACAGAGGTACTGTATATGTAAATCTATTACTTTTTATCAAATAGATATTTGCCAGTTGTGAAATATCTTGGGGGGAGATGTTGTGTACCGTGAGCTTGTCGCACTTTACATTTTATATGATTGTATACACAATAAAAATTTCTACACGTTCCCTGGCCATTCGATTAGGTACTAGCAGGTTTAAATTTAGAGAACCCAAACTTGTATTTTGAATTCATTTTAAATTAACAAATTTATAACTTAAATCAAGCAGAACTATGACATCTACTCTGGGTAGGATTATTTTTAAGACTACTAATCACGTTTGGTTAAATTTTCTTAACTGGATTGTTCTGCAAATTCCTTCGTTACCAAAACTATGTTTGATATATTATCCCAAGGAAAGCCATTAATGCTCTTAATATGTTTTAAACTTTTGTGCTTACAGGTAGTAGAAATATTTCACTTGTGGGTGTAAGTTAATAGCACAAAAATCTAAATTATCTTCTGTGTTTTATTGTTGAAGGTGACTAAACTAAATATCTTTCTTTCAGGCTGCTAAGGATACGCTGACAGATCCAGAAAAGCGTGCTAAATATGACAGGTGGTTAAACAGTGGAATCTCTGTTAGTTACGATACATGGTGTGGCATGAAGCAACACATGACAACAGTAAGTGTTCATTATTCTTCATCTTTGCAGCGCAATGCATGAAATTTTATTTATACTCTTCATTAAATAGAGTAGTTGTCAGCTAGAATTAGTTTTACTCATGTGCTAAATATGTGTAATTTGTTCCTATGCATAATATAAACCTTTGACCTTTAATGGGAGTATGACTTCATCAGAGCTGAAAACGTCCTTAAAGCTTTTCATCGAGGTAAGCTTAGTTGCCTGCCGAGTGGTTGGTAGGCCTCGCCCACCTGTTGGGTAGAGCTACCTTCACTTGAGTGCAGCTGCGAGTTTACAGACCATAATTCTTGGTCTCCTCATCTGGCTTTTGTTAATCCTTTGCTTTTTTAAGATTGAGTAAATGGTCTTGCATAGTTGTGTTTAAGGAATATTAATTTAAGAAGCCAATTAAGTATATGCAGTGTTTAATGATAACTGTAATTGTGTGACAGTTTTCTGTGCTACCAGCTGTTTCTGATAACTAATTGTGTGACAGTTTTCTGTGCTACCTACTGTTATCTACTATACTTGTGTCCTGTCAGGCAGCTTTTCTGTTGCTGTTCTATACCTTGTGTGTGTGGCCATAAAATGACAACATGAATCTGAGGAACTTTGTTTTCCTTGGATATCACTGGTGCTCCGTCGGGAGAAGGGTTCCTTGGCAGCCGAGTGTGAAGGGAGGGGAGCCACCTATCTTAATTTCAGTGTCTGCCAATCCTGGAAGGTGCTAAGGACGTATTGCCTAGATGTGTTATTGTGGTCTCACATGGTGTGAAGTTTATAAAATGAGGCAAATTATTATTAAAAGATCTTGACTACATGCAGTTGATTTATGATTTTAAGCGTCATATGTTCCAACACGCACACAAAACGTTTGTCCTTTACTTAAGAGGGGACAGAGTAAAATGACGTCTAGAATATGGCAGTTAAAACTTTTAACGAGGTTTAAACAACCAGCGAGGAGGCAACCACCCCCTGCAGCTCACTACAAACCTCAATTGGATTTCACCCATCAGAGAGTGAACTTTCTCCTCTCTGTTAGAAACTTAGCAATTTTTGCTTTGTTCATTTAGACAATTTTCTAGTTTTTATTTTGCATATAGTTAGTTTGTCTGTGATTGTTCATCATGCAGATGTGGTCAGGAGTGCTGCCCGAGATCTGCGACACTTACAGTATACGACTATCATAAAAGTCGATCCTCAGGCTGTGCCATGCTTGTCAAGGTCATGTATGTTCAGAGGCCTCGCCATGTGGTGACTGTAGGGAGTGGCCACCCTCTCAGTGGGTTTTGTTCGGTAAGAGGAAGGAAAAGAAGGCCAAAAGACTCTTCTCCTTCAGGGTCTTCCTCTAAGTCTCTTCCTTTGGAACAATCCCCTCCAACTCTTCCTAGCGTCCTGTGAAGGGCCTTCAGGTAAGAGTGGTGCCTGGGCAATCCTGGGGTCAGGGAGATTGTCATTCCCCTAGAAAATGGCATCGTCTCCCTCTTTAGCAGACTTCCCTTCCGCCTTCAATTTTCAGAGGTCGAAGGCCCTTCGCTTGTTGTGGCCCTCCTTGGTAATTCCTCGGAGGACAAACTTCAGCTTTTTGTGGAGGAGAAACATCGTTTACAGTCTGTCGCTCCTTTGACTTCTCAGCAGATTCCTGTTGCACCCAACGCCTCAGAGCCTCACCGTTGGAGTACTCTGTTCATCTGGTTGCCCAAGGTATTGCTGCTGCTTCTGGGAGTTCTTCCAGTTTGAAACCTCTAGTATCTTTAGACCCTGTCGCCCTGCGAGATCCCATCCCTGCCGAGGGGGATTCTCCACCATTTCCTGCCAGACCATCTACTTCCAGACCTTTGCAACTTAGACCAACAAGAAACACACACACACACACACTCTTTTTCCTTCTTCCTTGCCCTGCTGTAGAGAAACCAGACGTTCACCTTTATCAGCTTCTTGCCAATCCCGCATTCGCTATAGATCGCCCCGTCATAGGAGAAGTTTCTCTTTCTGTCGGCATAACATCAGACACACCTCGAATCATCGATCACCTAAACACTCTGACCCCTACTCACACTCCAGGCAATCTTCTCCTTCACATTCAAGACAATCGTCACATTCTCGTTTCCTCCGATCTCCTCCCTCGCGCTCAAGGTGATCTTCCCCCTCATCAGGTTTTAGCCTCCCTTTGTCTCCAACATGACAATCAAAGAGATTTTCTCCGCTCCTTGTCATCACCTGTTAGGTGATCTTCACCTTTGATTAGACATCGCGATTCTCTTTATCTCTGTTGGAGGGCTGTGTTTTTCCGCGCTCGCCCCTTGCACTCTAAGGGGTGCCTCGCCAGTGCCTCGGCTGTTTTTTGTCACCGCTAGTGTTCCACTCCTCACCTCCTTCTGCGAAACAATCCAGAGATTCCTTGGAAGTACTGTGAACGCAACAGTTACCGACTAGATACTGTGGACACAGCAGTTGCCAGCCCAAGAAGATTTTTCAAGCCTCAAAGGATGATCATCTTTCCAACAAAAGGAAAGACTCCTAGGAAAGGTAAGATTCCCACAGGTCCTGCTTCACCAGAAGTCCACGCCCGTTGTAGACCTTCTTGATTCGCCTTCAAGTGTTGAGAACCTGATCTTAGGTGGTGCAGGTCGAGTACATGAGTCAGACCTCGTGGAATCTTCGTCCTTTTGCCGATTAACTTGTCTGCAGTCAGGAGCAAACCCGGTCATCGCAAGGTTAAAACCTTCATTACACCACCAAGAAGGTGTGGTAAAGAAAAGGACACACAGAGGCTCCTTCTCCTTAAGGGAAACTTCCTTTTTCCTGATAACTACAAACTTTCCCTTTTTTCTGATAAATACAAACTTATTCCCATTTCCTTCCCAAAGGATCATTAGCAATATGTTGCTAAACCTCTGTTACCTTTGCGTAAGTCCTTAAAGGTACAAAATCTTACACTCACTTTTGAAGCCCCCCATCCCCTTTTTCAGCGGGAGCATTGCGAAGAGAAAGGAAGGACATGAAAACTTTGAGGTCATCAGCACCATGCCAGCAGATACCGCCCTGTCACATAGAGATCACTAGAGTTGAAGACTCAACCCCTTCCTCTTGGCCACCTGGGAATTCAATGACTAACATGTGGTATGCTAGGAGAATTGTCGTCCCTAACAAGCACACTACGTCCTTGACTCTGTAAGGAAGGGTGGCTCCTGCAACGAAAGGAGTGCAAGAGTTCTTGTTTCTTGTGCCAAGGAAAGTCTTCCAGCAGATGATGCCGAGTTGCCTACTTCGGTGGTGAAGTATGAGACCTAACTGGAGGAGGAGCATGAAAACATAATGAAGCTACTCTCCTGAAGAAGGTAGCTCGGCTATCTTTTTCCCACTTCTCAGCTGCTGCAACAATTTCCTTAAGCAGGAAACAAGGCTAGTTAGTCTCTGCTAGCCATCCGACGCATGAACTTACTCATGACTGTATCCCTATGCTTGAAAATGCAGTTGCCTCATAGAAAAGCACACTGGAGAGAAAGGAACTCTAAGGCCTTAGCTTTGGAGCAAGCAAGGTCTGCCGTATTGCTTCCGAATAGTCCGACAGGTTTTAAGAAACTAATGGGACACTGCTTCTGACCAGTGGTCTAGCCAGGAGCAACCCTGGAATGCTGACCTAGTCCATCTCCAAGTTGCATAACTCGGTAGCTAATTGCCGAGCTAGACTGTCCTGAGACATCCCTGGTGCCAGCGTTGCAACCTCTGGGTCGATGGGTAATGGGTTGGGATGCACACCTTCCGGTAAGTAGAATTTATATTGCCGTGAAAGAACAGGTGGCAGCAGTTTCGATGATCTTGATGCTTTCAGCGAGTGATTAGAGTCCGAAATAAAGAACCTGTTTAGACCAAGGAAGATTCGGTTATTGATAGAAACTCTTGAGCCTCCACAAGGCCGTTGATCCGTCAAATGAGGCTTAGGACCTCTATAAAAAAAGATTCTCCAGCCCCAAAGTTGGAAACTGTAGACGAACAACTGCTTTTTTGGAAGGTCATACATTGAGAGGGAACTCTGTGATTCGTTGATAATAAGAAGGAAGGCTCGCCTTGTGGAGAGACCCCAGGTCCAAGTGGTGGAGGTGGAGTATGAGAAGGTTCCTGTTCAAGAAACTGGCGAGAGTTCTTCTGCCTCTCTGGGATGTGGAGCGAAGAGATGGAAGGGGGAACGTGAGTAGCTAACACTGGTTACCTGATCTGGTGAATTTGGGGTAGATTGTCGAGTTGGGGGGGAGGGGGGAAGAAAGGACTTAATTTGCTTCTCAACTGGAATTTCTCCCATTGGGAAGATGACCACTCCTTACACACAACGCAAGGGGACTCCAATGCGCCTCTATGTCCTCGGCATGTAGGATGTAACGGATAAGGCTCTACATTAAGGTAGCTCATGAAAGTCCTTGAAGGACATTCCTCAATGCCAGGACAAGTACATGTAACACACTTTTTTAACACTCATTCTGTAACAGAATAGAGAATTAAACAAAGAAAACAGGATTAAACAAAGAAAGAAAACAGGAGGCCAGTAACTGACATCCACTCACTTCAGTGGCCAGAAGGCGAGCCATTAGCGACAGCTAGATCTTTAATAATTCTTCAACTGGCCATAACTGGCTTGTACCCAAAAGTAACCCCAATTAAATGATTCGGTTTGTATCTGCTTAAGAACATACTTTTAATCCATCCATTGTGGAAATGGCTATTATATATATACCCAACTTAATTGCTGCATTTCTTTTCAATAATAATTTAGTACTTTATATTTGATCATTACCATCTTTGTTTTTTTTTATATAGAGTAAACAGTACTGTTTAATTTTATATTTAGAATCTACACTGGGCAACACCCAACACCAAAGACCGGATGTTGGATTCCGGTAGTTCCCAAGGTGGTGGTAGTAAACCAGGTCATCGCAGAGCCTCTGAACAGGGCATCTTGCACGGTCGGGCAGACTTTAAAATATCCCGGCCTTCAGAAGGATGGGAACGGGACTCTTCTGACGTTATGAAGAAATTCAGAAATTATGAAATCTAAGGAGGTGACAGGTGACAAAATTATTTATTCATAAAGTTTGTGCTATGTTGATGGTTCATTGTTGATTAGCTCTTTGCTGTTATGTTATAACTTTGTTGTAATGGTTATGTTGATCTCGGATATGTTTGATATCAATATGGGAAAAATGTAACAATGTTCAGACAATACAATTGAAATTAGATAATCTCGGTGAAGGCAGAATATATTTGATGCAGTGACCAGTAGGTATTGCAGTAAGTTCTGGGCTACACTAGGCAAGTCTACTAATACTCCAGTTCAATCACAAGTAAAAAAAGTAGTTGAACGACTTACACTGCACTGTATTTTAGATTAATCATTCAGATGTCATTTCTAGTTTTGCATACTAAAGGTAAGCTTGTAAACTGAAACTAGAGAAGAATTATATAGTGGTAGGGCTGTTCAAGAGGGGGTTACAAACACTGGTTGTACTAGTTACAGGAGTATGTCATAGGGTTGGAACATTCAGTATGCTACTGTACTATGGTCACATTTTTTTATTTTCTAATGAAATACTTTTCATGGCATGAGTGTTCAGAGCATGATGTAGGGATATAGTTAGGATTGCGAAAAATTTCCTGATAATCATGCCAAACACACTTGAGATCCATTAGCAGTTGAGCAATTTAGGAAGGTTTGTTTAAAAGCTATGTGGAGGATTTAATGAAATATATATATAATACATACACAAAGGTATACATAATTCTAGCTCAAAAATCTTGTTCCAACACTGATGAAGGCTTTTAGTCAGACACCTAATTGTTATATAGCCAGCATGTTACTATTCCACCAGAAGCCGTAAATAAATGCAAAAGTTTTAAATCCTTGTGGTTACAGGATGGAAAAGGTCACAGCAATTGACCTTTTCATTTATAAGCATAATCATCAAAAATAATTGTATGGCAGTAACATAATTGTGTGTATTGTTATTGATGGATGGGTAAGTTAATTAAGAACATGTTTGAAACCATTAAAGAATAGGCTTGATTGTCAACGCTATTGTACTGTATTGAAGTTTAATAAACAATGATTGTGATTTAGATTTGGTTAATTAAATACCGTACCTAGAAGTTGATGTTCAAGATTCTTGTAAACAAGTTATTATGCATATGTGGTTAGATATATTCACTTAAATACCCAAATGTAATAAAGCTTGCAAGAACAAAAATTCTTAATGTTACAATTTCTTTAGATTTTTCTCCTGGTTACGTATATCGTTAGGAATAACTGGGTTTTATGAATTTTATGAGAGATTATTTATATGTTATTTTTTGTGCATTTATTTTTAGTGAATAAAAAAGTATGGCAAACATATGATGTGTATTTCTTGACCCATGCTTTGTTAAAACCTTCAGATTGAAAATGAGAGAACATTTTAACTTCATAACACCTTGATAATATATACTATGACATGTAAGAATTACCCAGTATAAGAGTATATCGTTTATTCCAAGTAATATAACACATGGGATATATACAAACCAAAACTAACAATGTAAAATTATAACCAGCAACTTCGCATCTTCTGTTCACTGGAGACTTGGAATACCCACCTTTGCATTTTTCTTTACTCTCTGAAATGACAAAAATATTATTACTAAAACACAATCACCATAGACACACCATATATACAGGATCAGTGCCCAAGCCTTTTCACCCAAGCTAGGACCAGGGAGGGCCAGGCAATGACTGCTGATGACTCAACAGGTAGACCTATAGGCTTCACAAAACCCTTAGCTCACAAGGATAGTTAGGTTCTAGACTACAAGAAACTCTAGCTCAAGCTACCACAACCCTGTTAAAGTTATTAGTTCTTAATACCATTTTTTGCATTACTTTTAACAATTAATCATTGCATAATTGGTGGTACAGAACACTGTAGCTATAATGGTAAACAAATACTTAGTGTCTTCAAATTGTCAATTCAATTTCTTTGTGAGCTCTATCCTATTGCAACAAAGGCAGTCACCAATTAGAAGAGCATAAGGACTCTAGTGAGGGTCTTTCACCACGGGAAAATGATACTAGACTGAATAATGAAATGCTTTCCTTGCTAACAATACTATTTTGTGTGGAGAAACATAAGTAAAATTACAGGTTTGTAAAGTAGGGTACAAAAAATGGAGGTATGTTTTATAAGATTTGTACACCAAAGGAATAAATTCATGTAAAAAAGTTGTTGGATAATAATGGATTTGCATCTAAAAATTTTTGATTAATTAAAACTATGGATATTTTAAATGACCATATTGCTAACTCAAATTTTATCGAAATCTATGAAATATGAAACTATTAACAGTTAAGGTTTGTCTTCCTAGGTTTTTAAAAGGTATTCCTTACTCAAATTTTATCGAAATCTATGAAAGATGAAACTATTAGTTTTTGTCTTAGGTTTTTGAAAGGTATGCCTTTCCTAATAAAAATCTTTTCAAACTTACAACTGTGAAGTCTATAAGGATACCTACCTTTGCTCTGAATTTCTCATGAATTGGTCTGTTACGGAATGCTTTGAGCTTTGCTTTCTGGAATATGCTGTAATCAGCAGTACTGTAGTCAAAGCCTGCAGGTTCATCACTCTCCTCAGACTGGGAATCGGAACTTTCCTCTTCACTTGCTGCGTCTTCAACTTTAACTCTTTTCGGTGGACTCTCATCAGGAACTTCGGTGGACGATCTCTTGGCTGCTTTATTTTTGTCCTTTCTCATCTTGACCTGAATAGTATTAAAAATTCAATATTCATAGATAATTTTACTGTTATTAGAATGATATGTTGTTAATTTATTCTCATTTATTTATTTCCTTATTTCCTCTCCTCACTGGGCTATTTTTCCCTATTGGAGCCCTTGGGCTTATAACATCTTGCTTTTCCAACTAGGGTTGTAGCTTGGCTAGTAATAATAATAAAAATCCTAAACAATATAATATAAATATTCATGGAAAATCCTAAATATAAAATAACAATATTCATGGAAAATCCTAAACAATATATCAATATTCATGGAAAATCCTCAAGTCGAAGTAAAACAATAAGAAAAGGTCTCACAGATGTAATGTAATTTCCAAGTACTGTTCACTAGAAAAATTGAAGATTTGCCTTTAAACATGATCTGAAACACGTGTCTTATTGCAATTAGTAACATCTATAAGAAGTTTAAGTAGGAACATACAGTACCTACATAATGATTCTGAAATTTTAATGACCATCAATTTCTGGATTTGTCTACAAAAATAGCTGACCTAGAATATGCTGATGATGCTGTCTTTATTAGCAGAATACCACAAGACTTGCAAAGCTTGTTTACCAGAATGCATGTAATATCACATGAGGTTGGGGTCAAGATTAATAGAAAAAAGATGCATGATGAGAACATAATATGCAATGGAAGATAAAATATCATTGGAAGGAGAAAGGATTAATGAGGTGGAATCATTTAAACATTTAGGAACTATGACCTCCAATACAGGATCTTTAGAATTCGAGTTTAATGAAAGATTGAAAAAAGCAAATCAGACAATGGCTAGGTCAAATAAAATTTGGATATCAAATGGCCTGAAATTACATATAAAAATCAGGCTATATATTAGTTTAGTGAGATCAGTGTTACTGTATGAACATGAGTCGTGGTATGACAATGAAACAATATCCAACAGATTTTGTGGATTTGAGAACAAAGCCCCCAGAAGAATATTGGGAGTTAAATGGTAGGACAGGATTAGAAATGAAACTATAAGAGAGATTGCTCGAGTGCCATATGTGGATGAGATCATGGTGAGGGGTAGATGGCCATGGTCTGGGCATGCTCTTTGCACTCCCCAAGAGAGATTAGTTCACCAAACTTTCAAATGGGCTTCACTTCACAAGGCACTAGAAGCATTGGAAGACCCAGGCTTACAAGGCTAAGGACTATGAAGGGTGGAGGAGATTAATGGAGAAGTATTGATTTAAAAGCTCAAGATAGAGACGACTGGTGCAATCTAACCGAGGCCCTTTGCGTCAATAGGCGTAAGAGGAGATGATGGTGATGGATATATCCAATCCTCTATGTTTGACAATACTATTAAGCATGGACTTATAACCCCTAATAGCTGCAACAGAAAAATCCTTTTCATAAAATACAAAATTTACAAATTTAACAATATTACCTAACTTAGTTCTTGTTACATTTCATTCTTCTTATATATTATTGGTAGACATTTTTAAACATAAAATGGATAATTTATAGGATCTAACAAAACCTATTTCTCTGAAAATACTCTGGATAGTCTCCAGCCAGTTAGCTGAAGCGTGTGGGCGTTTAAATGAATCACTTTGGAAATCGGTTGTCTGGCAGCAGAGGTCACATATCTGTAAACCATTCTCTACGAGGCCAAAAGGGGGACAGCCCGAGTCATCCTACTGTTCTTCAAGACCCTGAATTTGGTTATCACTACCCCAGTCATTAAGAATGGAGGTAAAGCATAGAGATCTAGATTTAACCGGTCCTGTATCGGGGAGCAAGAGACCCCCATCTTCTTGTTGAGGGAGGTTGAAAATATATTTGCTTGGTCTTCACATCCAACTCCAAATCTCCTGACAGACATCCACATTATAGGATGTAGGCTAGTGATCATTTGTTTGGAAGACTTCTGTTTCCTGCTCAATTGATCTACCACATTCAACTTTCCTAGAATAAACCGAGATAGAAGACTTATTCCCCTTAACATCATCCAAGATGTAAGAATATCAGCTATTTGAAATGGGGATTTCGACCTGGTAACCTCATATGCCCCCTGCCCCTTGCCCAAGATGACATTGGCACTTGGAAAAAAGTGCTGTAAAACTATGGGGAGCGTTATTATTATTACTAGCTAAGCTACTACTCTAGTTGGAAAAACAGAATGCTATAAATCCAAGGGTTCCAACAGGGAAAATAGCCCAGTGAAGAAATAAGGAAACATAGAATAGTTTGCCTCGGTGTACTCTCAATCAAGAGACATAACCCAAGACAGTGGATGACAATGGTACAGCAGGTATGACACTACCCAAGACTAAAGAACACTGGTTTGATTTTGGAGTGTCCTTCTAGAAAAGCTGCTTACCATAGCTAAAGAGTCTCTTCTACCATTACCAACTGGGATACAATTCTGCAATGAGCTGTCTGAAAGACTAAAAGATACTGTACCTCAGTACTTAGTCTCTTACATTTTCATGATAATGCTCCCAAGAATCTTCCAAATTGGAATCTTGACAGCTTTCTGTTTACAACCCTTTGCATCTACATCAGGCAAGGGACTCATTTCAGCCATGGAGGTGCTTGCACCATAATTAACACCACAATGGAAAATACAAGATAAGCTAGAGGCAGAACCTACACGAAGCTGATTTCAAATACCTCTCGAAACATGATGCAACTGTTTGTCAGCTCCAACCAAAGTTCTTGGAGATTTTAACTGCAGATCACAGTCTACAGGAACTATCTGATAAGGTACGTGGTTGCTCATGAGCGCTTACGTCAGCAGCCGTATGTAAAAATCCAGGCTGACATCCCAGTTTCTATCTTGGAATATGGTGAGCGTATACAATACGGCATAGCTGACTGTTAACCCACAAAAATGGAGTATCTGACAGAGTCAATTGAGGTGAACCATTCAAGTCAAACACTCCTAAAGGCTAAGTTCAATCTCACAACTCTTTTTTTTAGTCTGTTATTGTGACAATAACTGCCAGTAATTACTTAACGATGTTGGAAGGCTGTTACGAATAAGCATATATCTACCATAACTATTTTGAAACATAGTAATCCTAACACATTCACCAACAAGGATCAGTGAAAACTAAAGATATATAGTTAGTAACAGCTCCCATCTATCCCTTATGCTCAGAATTGATGAGGAAAATTTTGGGGGAAAAAAAGTTTAGTTTTATCTGAATCATTAAGTAGCAACACTAGATGACAATATGCAGTATTGTAGCATAATGTTTAGAGTAAATAACTCATTATCTAATGGAAACATTCCTTTTGAGGTAAATATTAGCAAAAAAATTTCATGTTTTAATGGGCAGGTCTGGAATACGAGTAATGTTCACCCAAAAGTATGAATAAGTTGAAATATTGTGTGTATATATATATATATATAGAGAGAGAGAGAGAGAGAGAGAGAGAGAGAGAGAGAGAGAGAGAGAGAGAGAGAGAGAGAGAGAGAGAGAGAGAGAGAGAGAGAGAGATAAATAAAAGGCAATTACCTCATCTCCAAGTACTAATTTCTTTTCGACCCTCTTTCTGTTTCTCTTCGTAGTTTTCTTTACTTCCTTTGATACGTCGGCCATTTCTTCTTCAGATGACGGTGACCCTTGTCTCAATTTCGAAGGTGATCCTGAGATATTTCTAAAATGAAGCAGCAGCTGGAATAGAACAGACAGTACTATATTATTATAAATGTAAATGTCTGATGGTGGCCACCAGCAATCGTGTGTAAACTATCGAGTGTAAAATAGAGTGTGAGGACGAAAATAATGAACGATTATCTGGAAAGAAAAGAGAGCATTATGATTAACGGGGAGAATATGCAGGTCAAGACTTTTAATATATGTAAAGTACGGATAGTAATACAAAGCCAATGCTTCGTTGCTAGATCCACAGAACTTAACCCTTTTACCCCCAGGCTCTTTGGAAATTTCCAACCCTTAACCCCCAAGGGGTTATTTTTTCCCCAGCACATTTTGCAGTATATTTTTTTTAAATTGCTCTAACAGCCTTAATTTTAGTCATAGAGAGGTCAGGTTGGTCTCATTCTCTTGGAAAATGCCTGAATTTTCTCAAAAAATTATCAAAAATACGAAAAAAAAAAAATTTTACAGCATTTTTTTGCAAGGACGTACCAGTACGTCCATGGGGGTAAAGGGATGAGTTTTGTGAAACGTACCAGTACATCCTTTGGGGGTAAAAGGGTTAAAAGAGGTTTTCATGAAATATTTCTCCCTAAGAAATAGGATGCTCAAGTAGGTACCAACCAATTGGAGGATGGCTTTCCTTCTGTTCAAGACTATCTTAGGAAATAAATTATTTGTAGTACTGATTCTTCCTTTGACCAAACCCCACCCGATGGAGAAAATCCATTGTCGCAACTCACCCCTTTTGGGAAACCTACACGAAAAAAGATGCATCCAAATGCATCCAGAAACGACATCCATCTTTCCCTGAATAAACCAAGATAGAAGATATTCCCCTCAGCATCATATGAGATAAAAGAATATCTACCTTAAGGCATTTCTATAGTTTTATTTTATTTCTAAGTTCTATACTACAAAAAATATCCAAATATAGAGTTGTTTAACTGTTCTATATTGTTTATGTAAGGTTTTTGGTGCCATCTTCACATCTCAAGAAATTTCTCAAAAAACCACCTGCAACTGAATTGGTTTTGTATCTATTGGAACAGCCAGTGCTATTTTTGTGATGTATTACTGTATTTATTTTGAAAATAAATTTTAGAAGCCATATTTTCATATCATATATTTATGTACTATATATTCAAAATGTTCTTAAAACAGAATTAAGTCTTGTTTTTGCTCTTATTTAAATCCTTTCTAGTTTAATGCACACATATATTCTTAGCTTCGAAAGTTCTCAAGTTGAAGGTTCTTATCTAGGGGACTTACTTTCTAAATAAATGCATACATACATATACCAAGACACTTACCCCAATTTTGGGGGTTAGCCGACATCAAACAATTGAAAAAAAAAAAAGGGGACCTTTCCTCTCTACGTTCCTCCCAGCCTGACAAGGGACTCAACAGAGTTCGGCTGGTACTGCTGGTACTGATAAAAAAATACTCACTTGGCCCACCCGCTCTGCTTCACCCTGTGTTACCGTGTCTTGGCCTTTATCTGCAGTCATTCGAGCCGATTCCAAGAAGGAATCAATTGCCTGATGAGTTATCTGCCTTTCGTGGGACTTGATTATTTCCTGAGGCTCCTCCGGCACTGAATTAAAGGAGAGGTTCTGAAGGTTCTGAAAGAAACGACAAAATATTTGAATCAATGGTCATGGGCCAAGGATGAACACCCTATTAAATTATACATACATATACCAAGGACTTCCCCCAATTTTGGGGGATAGCCAACATCAAACAAATAAAAAAAAGGGGACCTTTCCTCTCTACGCTCCTCCCAGTCTGACGAGGGACTTATTATTATTACTAGCCAAGCTACAACCCTAGTTGGAAAAGCAAGATGATATAAGCCCAAGGGCTCCAATAGGGAAAAATAGCCCAGTGAGGAAAGGAAATAAGGAAATAAATAAATGATGAGAATAAATTAACAATAAATCATTCTAAAAACAGTAAAAACGTCAAAATAGATATGTCCTATATAAACTATTAACTACGTCAAAACCAGATATGTCATTTATGAACTATAAAAAGACTCATGTCAACCTGGTCAACATAAAAACATTGGCTCCAACTTTGAACTTTTGAAGTTCAACTGATTCAACTACCCGATTAGGAAGATCATTCCACAACTTGGTAACAGCTGGAATAAAACTTCTAGAATACTGTGTAGTATTGAGCCTCATGATGGAGAAGGCCTGAGGTTACTAAACAATTCTTCTTCGCTCAAGGGGTTAACTACTGCACTGTATTTGTTCTGTGGCTACTTTCCTCTTAGTAAGGGTAGAAGAGACTCTTTAGCTATGGTAAGCAGCTCTTCTAGGAGAAGGACACTCCAAAATCAAACCATTCTTCTCTAGTCTTGGGTAGTACCATAGCCTCTGTACCATGGTCTTCCACTGTCTTGGGTTAGAGTTCTCTTGCTTGAGGGTACAATCAGGCACACTATTCTATATAATTTTTTCTTCCTCTTGTTTTGTTAAAGTTTTCATAGTTTATATAGGAAATATTTATTTTAATGTTACTCTTCTTAAAATATTTTATTTTTCTTTCTTTCCTTTCCTTACTGGGCTATTTTCCCTGTTGGGGCCCCTGGGCTTATAGCATTTTGCTTTTCCAGCTAGGGTTGTAGCTTAGCAAATAATAATAATAATAATAATAATAATAGAATTAACTGCCTGCCTAGTATTAAGAACAGGATAGAATTGTCCAAGGAGATCTAAATGTAAAGGATGGTCAGAGTTATGAAAAATCTTATGCAACATGCATAATGAACTAATTGAACGACGGTATTACCAACTGCATGCCTAACATAAGATAAAATCCCACTGCTTGCCAAAAATCCATAACAAAAAATAAAAACAAATTTCTTTTAATTTTCTTATGGATATCAGACCCACACCTACTCATAAAACAGAAAAAAAAACTGAATTATTTCAACCAAAGAGTTATGATTTTGGTTTAGTTTGTATAGACTAAAATTTGTTTTCCACAAGTGGTCTTTGTAACTGGCAAAAAGGAATTACATTTTGTGGGACAGGAATGTAACTTTCGGACAAAAAAGCCCTGGGGGGTTTGCATTACAGCCAGCATTCACTCATTTGCACTAATGGCCATAAATAGCTTTGAAGAAATCATCATCCTGTTAAAAAGCTGTCCTTATATCATAATTGCAATCTTAGGAAAAGAAACTCAATGTCAATTGTTATACTGTAGTTCCATTTTCTAATGAGAATATACACTATCTTCAAAAAAGTACTAAAAATTCCTAAAAGTAAAATGAGGAAGTCCTCATAACAACTTACTAACCACAAAATGATGAAATATTCTAAAATAAATTACAATAGCTTTCTAATCATATTAGTTAATGTCCACATAACCAGTCCTATAATTTCTTAATCTATATTTGAAACGCATCCTTACAATAAAAAAGCCGTTTAAAATTGGTCCAATTCCTTAATATGCAGGAATATTTTGAGACTAAAGAAAATTAGCATCATACACTAATGCACTGATCTAGCTTAATAAGAAGACACTAAACACCATTATTATAAACCAAACTAAAAAGGGATACTGTAAATAGTTTCCCTTCAAAATAACACATTTCATTGTTTCCTAAAAATTCTTAGGTAACCAGCCTCTAAAGTAAGACATAATATTCACTTGCTTTTTTTTAAATGTGGGAAAGAAAGTGATATAGCGATATATGTTTGCAATGATCAGACGAGACCTCCAAAAACCCAGGTTTCTGATATTCCCTACAGTACAGTATATAGCTTTTACGTCTCTCTCTCTCTCTTTTTTTTTTTTTGCTCCATTCTTCTCCTCCTTAAGCCCTTATTGATATTTAATCTACTTCCATAACAATCAATATGAAGAAATTTAGCCTATAGGGCTTTTCATAGTACTGCCTATAGCTAAAGGGTAGCTGCATAGTTACTGCAAAAGATGAAGCAACTTACATTCTTATCCCATAAAACTCAAAGTAATCTTTCTTACTAAGCAAGAAAGCTAAGTTTTTTGTCAATTGATTGAGGAGATGAAATAATCCCAATGACATTGTTATATTTTTTCAATAACCTACCAAACAAGTTAATTTCTTCACCTAACATTGAATATGTTTTACAGATAAAAGATTAATCAAATTGAATCAGTGCCTTCTGATCTATATTTGTTACGTGTATTTCATTAACAGACAAGATCAAACACAATGCACTTGAGAAACCTGTCCAGTTCCAACGCACAAATAAGACGTCCATTTTATATATACAGCATAAAAAAGTATATTTCATGCCTGAAAGTCAAACATCTTTGTCATGATGAACCTCCAGATAGTGAAATTCCATAATATCTCATACACGATCAAGTATGCTTTGTCCCTTGAGATACAAGTCTTAACCTTCCAAAATTCCCCTTTGTAAAGAGAGAAAAATCTTGGATATAGATTTATGAATTTAGGGCCATAAGGCCCAGCACTGCAACCTGGGAGTCCATTCAACACCTATGTACAACTGGGGAAAAAACCTTAAAGTTGCACTATGAAGTAAATGTTATGAGAGGTTGGACAGCAAGATGGAAGACCGGAGGTAGGAACGGAGGTATAAAAGTAGGCTAAAAGGGGAATGCAGCTGGAAGCTAAAAGGATGCTGCAAAGACCATTTTAACCCTTTTACCCCCAGGCTGTTTGGAACTATCCAACCCTTATCCCCCAGGTGTTTTTTTCTTTAAGCACATTTTGCAATATATATTTTTTAAATTGCTCTAACAGCCTTAATTTTCATCATAGAGAGGTCAGGTTGGTCTCATTCTTTTGGGAAATACCTGAAGTTTCTCATAAATTTATCAAAAATGTGCAAAAAAAAATGTAAATAGCAGTTTTTTGCAAGGACGTACCAGTACGTCCATGGGGATAAAGGGATGAGTTTTGTGAAACGTACTAGTACGTCCATTGGGGGTAAAAGGGTTAAGTAATACCTACTGTCACAGTTGGAGGTTCACATATAGCACTAACCACCCTCAGGGGGCAAAATTCTATGACATCCATTCAAGGACAAATTATTTTTATTTCAAGCAACAATATACAACTTACCAACGGAACAGGAGTCTGTTCATTTGCATCTTCCTGTCTGTATGCTCTTACTTCATCTTCTTTCTCTGCTACCAAATCTCTCTCTGTATTTTCCGTTAAGGTTAAGAAGTGATCCATAATCTGCAAATAAATAGAAATAGCTGGTAAAAACAAGATTTCAGTTTTAAAATAAATTTTTATACTTATCTTCGAATCAAGCTTTGAATCATAAGCTATTATCTTGAAAGCATAAGCTTTATGACCTCACAAAATAAGCAATTAAAAATTCTACTTCTCTTAATGACACCTTTCCCTTTCCCGTATAGTTAGGACACTACCTGTATGTCAACAAGACAGGTGAAAAGTGTGACACGATAAGTTTGCCAACAACTTGAGAAATCAGTTCAATTTATGTTGTGACAACAGTAATCATACCTCATGTCTCTCTCACTATGATTAAGGGTATGTAACCAGCAATTGCTCACCCTTTTGGTCTTTTGATCTTGCTTGTACTCATGGAGATTAAAATATGTCTACTTACCCCAAAAAACCTATGTATTGTCTGAAGTGAAAACTATGGAGTTATATTTAGTTAGTGGACTCAAAAAACCTATATATTGTCTGAAGTTATGGAGTTATATTTAGAGTTAGTGGACTAGCATTCAAAATGTTTGTCAAGCCAAGGAACTATTTATGATTTAGAGAATTGATAAATGTGTTTTTGTATCATTAAATATGGCTTTACAATAGTGTTATTAGAAATTTCTATTAAAAGATTATGATAAAATCTAAGACAAATACTTGATTTTCTGCAATGATGGTGCTTAATTTAAACAAAATATAAAATTTTTAATGTTAAACATCAGGAAAAAGCTCATTCTCCAACTTGAAATCATGAAAAAAATAGAAAAAATGAATTGCTCAATAGCAAACTAGAGGTTAAGAGGACCAAAAAATCAGTTTATAAATGCTCTGTAAAGATAAAACTAAATATTTCAGTTATAATACATTAGGATATATCTTATCTAGCACTTAACTATGCAAAATTAAATAACTATAGTCAATTCTTTTTAGTGAGGCAGATTTGCATCGGATCGCAAAGGTGCCCTTTTCGCTCGGAAAAGTTTCCTGATCGCTGATTGGTTGAACAAGGTCATTCTAACCAATCAAATAGCAGGACACTTTTCCGAGCTAAAAGGGCACCAGTGCGAGTCAGTGCAAATGCAACTCATTAAAAAAATTTGAGTGTAGGAACATTAGTTCAAACTTACCCTCTGGATACGATCTTGATCAGCCCCTTTCTTTTTCTCTCCTTCTATGAAAGGTTTCATTTCCATGTAAGTTGTATACCTTTCAAATGGACTGATAAACTGCTTTGACAATTCATAGTGCCCTTTTAACTTGTGATCTAATTCAGTCTGTAAGGACAATAAAAAAAATTATAAAACAGTCTTAAATATAAACACAGTGGCGATAACAAAAAAAACAAACACGGTTAAGAAAAAATAAGTGTCGCTACCTAGAAATCCCAAACAGACAAATATAATACTCAACTTGGGAGCAGGGATCTCTAATACATCAGACATCTTCAAAAACACAAAACAACACAGAGAAAAATAAAACACGTCTGACCAACGCAGGTGCTGATAGAGGAATGAAGATGAAGGGTGGGGAGATGTAGGGGTGGAGGGGGATGTTGATGAAGGAGAGGTCTAATTGGTGAGGGATCTATGGTCGTGGTTCAATCTCGCCCCAGTTTTCTATACCGACACCCGAAGAGTGAGCGAGCTAGGTTTATTCCTGGCATTCCATGCATCTCTTTTCCTCTGATATATTCAGCAATAGCTGCCTTAGAAATGGTGCTAGAGGAGCATTTCACTGGATGACACAGGTTCCTCTCCCAGAAATAGGTTTTTCCTTCGTCAAAATCCCTTAAATACTGTTCATGTTATAAAAGAATGTATATTTTGGTAAATTAGTTGTTTAAATCAGACCCAAATTAGCGTGGAAACTAGAAACTTAGACTTAAAGGAATGAGCAGTATCATAAAGGGACTGAACAGCTTTTTTCTAGGAATATTAGAAATATTCTCTAGTCACAGCATTTTTGGTCATTCTTAAGACAAAATGTACCTGGAAGTGTGAGGACTTAGGGCTAATCTAGATTTTTAAAAGAATTTCTAACTTGGCAATCTCCAGTGAAAAACAGTAATCCTCTCCTAAAAGACAGAGAATTGAAGACCTACGATGGATGTTTGTTTCTGAAGTGCTGTTAATTCTAATAGCCAGGCCTTCTCCATCATGAGGCTCAATACTACACAGTATTCTAGAAGTTTTATTCCAGCTGTTACCAAGTTGTGGAATGATCTTCCTAATCGGGTAGTTGAATCAGTAGAACTTCAAAAGTTCAAAGTTGGAGCAAATGTTTTTATGTTGACCAGGCTGACATGAGTCTTTTTATAGTTTATATATGACATATCTGTTTTTAACGTTGTTAATAGTTTATATAGGACATATCTGTTTTGGCGTTGTTACTGGTTTTAGAATGATTTATTGTTAATTTATTCGCATCATTTATTTATTTCCTTGTTTCCATTCCTCACTGGCCTATTTTTCCCTGTTGGAGCCCTTGGGCTTGTAGCATCTTGCTTTTCCAACTAGGGTTGTGGCTTGGCTAGTAATAATAATAATAATGATAATAATAATAATACTGTAGATGCTTTTCTCCATGCTGGGCTCCACTGTATGAGACCTTTAAAGCTGGTTTTATGCTTATTACAAAAAGGTAATATAGTTACCAAAAGTGTTCATAAAGCTCCAATTATGGAAACCACCAGTTATTCCCTTGAATGCAATCAGAGAAAATGCCAAAATGATTGAGTAGCTGATTGATTGCCCTATAATCAAATACAAAAATCCTCGAGTCGAAACTATCTCCTAGACTTACATGTATAATGCCAAAAAAGTATATCAATTAACCCTTTTAACCCCCGGCTATTTGGAACTTTTCAACCCTTAACCCCCAGGGGTTATTTTTTTTCAACCACATTTTGCAGTATATTTTTTTTAAATTGCTCTAACAGCCTTAATTTTCATCATAGAGAGGTCAGGGCTCATTCTCTTCTTAAATGCCTAAAGTTTCTCAAAAAATTATCAAAAATATGCAAAACCAAAAATTGTAAATAGCCGTTTTTTGCAAGGACGTACCGGTACGTCCATGGGGGGTAAAGGGATGAGTTTTGTGAAACATACCAGCACGTCCCTTGGGGGTAAAAGGGTTAAGAAAGCCACAGGAAAAGCAAGTTCAAATCATCTTTCTCATAAAAGGCATTCCCAGGTGAGGGTGAATGCCCATCAAAGAGACGAACATCAAAAGCGAGCTGTTGCCATTAGTTATTGCAATGATATGACCGATAAGGAGTCAAGGTAAGCCATTTGATAAGGTTAAAATGATTCATTTGAATTTACTGGTCAAGTAAGTTTCTAAGTGGCTAGCAAGTAATGATGCCCTGAGATTTTGTCTACATATACTGACACGAGATGAAGATATCTGATGCCCGACTCCAAATAGGTTAAAGGATTACTTTAAAGGAAGGTTTCCATTTAGTCAACAGTGGTTCCTCAGTCCAAGATTTCCTACAGGACTTGTTGCAACTGAAAAGTTAGGTTGACTAGCTCTTGATGTTGCACGAACATGGATTTATAATTAATATTATTGGTTTCCGGTGAGAGTGGGGCTGAGACAGGGATGTGTGATGTCGCCGTGGTTGTTTAACTTGTATGTTGATGGAGTGGTGAGAGAGGTGAATGATCGAGTGCTTGGACGAGGTTTAAAACTGGTAGGCGAGAATGACCATGAATGGGAGGTAAATCAGTTGTTGTTTGCGGATGATACTGTACTGGTAGCAGACACAGAAGAGAAGCTTGACCGACTAGTGACAGAATTTGGAAGGGTGCGTGAGAGAAGGAAGTTGAGAGTTAATGTGGGTAAGAGTAAGGTTATGAGATGTACGAGAAGGGAAGGTGGTGCAAGGTTGAATGTCATGTTGAATGGAGAGTTACTTGAGGAGGTGGATCAGTTTAAGCACTTGGGGTCTGTTGTTGCAGCAAATGGTGGAGTGGAAGCAGATGTACGTCAGTGAGTGAATGAAGGTTGCAAAGTGTTGGGGGCAGTTAAGGGAGTAGTAAAAAATAGAGGGTTGGGCATGAATGTAAAGAGAGTGCTATATGAGAAAGTGATTGTACCAACTGTGATGTATGGATCGGAGTTGTGGGGAATGAAAGTGATGGAGAGACAGAAATTGAATGTGTTTGAGATGAAGTGTCTAAGGAGTATGGCTGGTGTATCTCGAGTAGATAGGGTTAGGAACGAAGTGGTGAGGGAGAGAACGGGTGTAAGAAATGAGTTAGCGGCTAGAGTGGATATGAATGTGTTGAGGTGGTTTGGCCATGTTGAGAGAATGGAAAATGGCTGTCTGCTAAAGAAGGTGATGAATGCAAGAGTTGATGGGAGAAGTACAAGAGGAAGGTCAAGGTTTGGGTGGATGGATGGTATGAAGAAAGCTCTAGGTGATAGGAGGATAGATGTGAGAGAGGCAAGAGAGCGTGCTAGAAATAGGAATGAATGGCGAGCGATTGTGACGCAGTTCCGGTAGGCCCTGCTGCTTCCTCCGGTGCCTTAGATGACCGCGGAGGTAGCAGCAGTAGGGGATTCAGCATTATGAAGCTTCATCTGTGGTGGATAATGTGGGAGGTTGGGCTGTGGCACCCTAGCAGTACCAGCTGAACTCGGTTGAGTCCCTGGTTAGGCTGGAGGAACATAGAGAGTAGAGGTCCCCTTTTTTGTTTTGTTTCATTTGTTGATGTCGGCTACCCCCCAAAATTGGGGGAAGTGCCTTTGGTATATGTATATGTATTATTCATTCTGAAGAACGAAAGAACTTTCCCCAATGAAGAAATGTGAAAGGCATAAATCTGAATGAAAGGAGTGTAATATCTAAGTACTTTCAAAGGAAAAGGAAAAAACCAGATTTCTTCCCTCCACTTAAGTGTCAGTCACCGGCAACCACAGCAGAATGTCTCTAGAAATGACAAGCTTTAATAATTGCTGCTTTAAACACGTGCAAAATCTGTTGTGAAGTTGCTAACAGCAGGGGAGCCTATGGCATGTGAATGAAGGCTTTTCTGTGGTAAAAAAAGCCCAAATTCAAAGTGAATGTGTAATATATCAAAACTTATCAGCTATAATTGAAAATAATAGAATAATAAATGCTGTCATATGCACAGTGAAGGCCTTCAATGAGCAACTACTTGGTAATATTGTCTGGGATGAAAATCAACCTGAGTTTGGTAACTACAAATTAAGAGTTTATGAAGAAATAGACTTCAAAAGACTTTTAGTCATGATAATATAGAAGATACTAAGGTCAGGGTATGTGCTAATGTATCATAAACAATGACAAATTTTGGATATCTGTGAACACGTGGGGACTGCGTGGGAACACAAAGGGTCGCACTGGGTGAAGAGAGTGCGGCGAGATGTTAATCACGCCGCGACCAGAAACTTACTGATGACCGAGACCTGGCCACGCACGCTCACTGACCCGGGTCGCCTCAGGGCGCGTATTCATCCGCTACAGAGGCACCCACTATAGAAAACGGAGATAGGGGAAACTACACAAAATTCTGGTCGGTTGGGAGGAGAATCCCAGATACTCCTAAGAAAGTAGTTCGAGGTAAGTACTCCGTATTAGAACAAATGATAATATACAGTATATTTTATTAGAAAAAAAAAAAACAAGCTTACATTTAAAAGAAACAAAATCATATCTACACAATTACATACGAGCATAAATGTTCAATATACGAACTACATTCAAGTACATTACCTTGATGCAAGCAAACATTTGCGATAATTCCTTGAGTGCTACTCTTATTCTGTGCTCTTCAAACAAGTCTCCAAGTAGATTATCTCCCGGGTTAATCAGAACCGGTAATCCAACAGGATTTTCCTCACACTGTGATAAGTCGTGCCTGTTTATGAGTTCCGAGCCAACGTCATCTGATGCTTGACATGAAGTGAGCTGGTTCTCAAGCGTTGTTGGTTTGATCTGTCATAAGAAAATGAACAAGGTAAAATAATTCATTCCAAAAGTAGGACCAATAACTCTATCAGATTAAAATTGAGGGAAATATATATTAACCCTTTTACCCCCAGGCTCTTTGGAAATTTCCAACCCTTAACCCCCAAGGGGTTATTTTTTCCCCAGCACATTTTGCAGTATAGTTTTTTTTAAATTGCTCTAACAGCCTTAATTTTTGTCATAGAGAGGTGAGGTTGGTCTCATTCTCTTGGAAAATGCCTGAATTTTCTCAACAAATTATCAAAAATAGGAAAAAAAAATTTTTTATAGCTTTTTTTTGCAAGGACGTACCAATACGTCCATGGGGGTAAAGGGATGAGTTTTGTCAAACGTACCAGTACGTCCTTTGGGGATAAAAGGGTTAAATTTATGACATTACATGATCTGGGAGGAACGTAGAGAGGAGAAGTCCCCTTTTTTTGTTTCATTTGTTGATGTCGGCTACCCGCCAAAATTGGGGGAAGTGCCTTGGTATATGTATGTATGTATTTAAGGATGATTGTACTGTATTTAGGAAAGGAAGCTCACTACAAGAACAATACTTACATCTAAAAGTGGTTGCTGCCTTGCTTCTCTTATGAGGGTGTGCATCGTCAAAAGCTCCGTCTTGACCAGCGAGGGGATGGGGTTACAACACGCTAGAATTCCTTGCATTTCTTTGGGTAAAACTTCACAAATTTGCAACAGCATGTGTTTCGGAAGCACATACCTGCAAGAGAAATATAATCAATAGCTTGGAGGGCAAGATGACATATTTAGTATTCTACATAATCAAACTTACTAACATATATGAATACAGTACTAGATAGTTAGCATACACTGTATTTCCTTATGCAAAAGGTGGTGAAAAGATTAATCACTTATATAAAATAACCGGATAAATATCATCTATTACAAAATCTCAAAGCAGAGACGAAATAAATTTCTTGATTTCAATGCATGAAATGACAAATTTATAAGTATTTTGAATTTTTTCTAACATACAAACTTGGAGCTATTTATAAGGGTATTTCTTTCAGCTTCACTGGAAGTAATATCCCTATAAATAGCAAAGGGTCTGCCTTTGTGCAGGAACAATTATATATCAATAAATAAAGGAAATCAGTATATAGTTTTATAAAATGTAAATCATATCACAAAATAACACAGAGCGACGAAAAACACATCCGAACAACGTTCACGGGTGCTAACAAGGAATGATGGGAGAAGGATAGGTGGTGGTGGTGGTGGTGGCGGGGGTGGGGGTGGTGGCGGGGGGGGGGGGGGGGGGGGGGGCAGTAGCTGTAGTGAACGACACCTCATAGTAACGGGGGATTTTGAGGAGAGAGAAGTCTAATTGGAAGGAACCTCTGGTAGTGGTATCACTCGCCCCAGGTTTAATACCGACACCCTTTAGGGGTGAGCGAGCTGGGTATATTCCTGGCATTCCATGCAACTTTTTTCTCTGGTATATTTAGCAGTATTTATACCTTTGAAATGGTGCTTTAAGGAGCATTTCACTGGGCGACACAGGCTCCTCGCCCAGAAATAGATTTTTCCTTCGTCAAAATCCCTTTATTCCGTAATGCATCTATATATTTTCAAGTAACAATTCATAAATATTATTTGCCAAAAGGATTAATTGCCATCTCAACCTACTCTGGACTTTCATCTTGTTCTCTTGCAACTCTGTCTCGCCATAAATACAATGCCTGCAGTGCAAACATCTGTCTAGAATTAAAAGTCTTTCTGCTTCGACGATATATTTCCATGTGACTGTCTGGGCCAACGATCGGTTTCTCGTATCTCTGTAAGACAAAATAATCTTGTAAAACATTTTACATACAAAAACCATTCTCTTATTTCTCCTGTCAGGGAATAAAGTTAAGTGGATAAGCAAATTTAAAAATTGCATTGTGAAGTAAACGACTTTGGCTCTTTACTCTTGAATGAGAGGAAAAATCTATTCCTGGTAAATCCACAAAAGTAGTACACTAAAGGTAAAAATATCACGGTACCATAATTTATATAAGATCAAAAGAATTTTTCTAAAGGCCTTAAATGCAAATCATACATACAGTATACATGAACTCAACTAACTTAATAGGTTCCAAGACTCTGCTTGCAAGTCAAAATGGTTAAGTCGAAACAGAGACACTTTGGGCTAAAGTAAGCCTAACTTGAATTCCAGGCCTATGATTTCCAGCAACAAAAAGTCAACAAATAAATGGGTTTCATATGGCATACATATAAGGTTATTACAACTTTCAATTTATTTACTGTATTAACCCTTCTAACTCCCAAGCTATTTGGAACTTTCCAACCCTTAACCCCCAGGCGTTTTCTTTTTCAAGCACATTTTGCAATATTTTTTTCTTAGATTGCTCTAACAGCCTTAATTTTCATCATAGAGAGGTCAGGTTGGTCTCATTCTTTTGGAAAATGCCTGAAGTTTCTCATAAAGTTATCAAAAACATGCAAAAAAATTGTAATCAGGCGTTTTTAGCAAGGACGTACCGGTACGTCCATGGGGGTAAAGGGATGAGTTTTGTGAAACGTACCAGTACGTCCATTGGGGGTATAAGGGTTAAAGGATATATTGTCTTATTATAGTAGTCGTAAATCTTATCTTTGTTATATTCAGTTCAATTTGTATTTGGATCTCCGAATGTTTTTAAATTACATAAAAAGATACCAAAAAAAATTCGTCCTTACTTTCATGCATATTTCAGCAGATCGGCTATATACTGCAGTTATCAGATTATTCAATTTATTCCCCTTTTGAATAAGTTCGTTCCTCATCAGGTCATATATGTATAATAAATTATGAGAGTCCTGTCTTGCATAGCTGATAAAATCTTCTGGAAGTGGTCTGGAAATAGATGTAAAACATTTTGAGATACAGTAGACAATATCAAAATTTTATAATAAAAATGATTTTGATAAAAATATTGTAATATATAAAAAGAGAGAGAGAGAGAGAGAGAGAGAGAGAGAGAGAGAGAGAGAGAGAGAGAGAGAGAGAGAGAGAGAGAGAGAGAGAGAGAGAGAGAGAGAGAGAGAGAGAGAGAATTAAAATGGTTAAAACAAAATACAGTCAAGCAAAAGTTCTACATGTTTTGAGACGAATTAAAATGGTTAAAACAAAATACAGTCAAACAAAAGTTTTACAGATGTTGCATATGTAACAATAATAACTATACAATTTCTGTACCATCTACAGAACAAAAAATCACATTTCCGAAACTTCATAATATACAAGTACTATAAATTTATTAATCACCACCTTACCTAATTCTCCAATCAGCCCTTTGATAAACTTTATTTGCCTCAATCTTACAGAAACGGGATAAAAGAGCAGCGAGCGATCGATGGGGATACTCGAGGACAATGGAAGCTTGATGCGTATCGAAAAGATTGACAACGTAGACGCCAAAGTCTCGCTGAAGCCAGAGGATGTCGTAATCTGCTCCGTGGGCGACCTAAAATATAACAATAATGGTTAGTGACAATGCTTAACCCTTTTACCCCCAAAGGACATACTGGTACGTTTCACAAAACTCATCCCTTTACGTAACCCCATGGACGTACCAGTACGTCCTTGCAAAAAAAGGCTATAAAATTTTTTTTTTCAAATTTTTGATAATTTTTTGAGAAAATTCAGGCATTTTCCAAGAGAATGAAACCAACCTGACCTCTCTATGACAAAAATTAAGGTTGTTAGAGCAATTTAAAAAAAATATACTGCAAAATGTGCTGGGGAAAAAATAACCCCTTGGGGGTTAAGGGTTGGAAATTTCCAAAGAGCCCGGGGGTAAAAGGGTTAAAAATAGAGGTTGCAAAGGAAAGGGACAGGTCGATGATGTTTTGCACAAACTCCAAGAAATCAAATATATACACATGATTAACCCTTTTACCCCCAGGCTATTTGGAACTTTCCAACCCTTAACCCCCCGGCATTTTTTTTTTTCAAGCACATTTTGCAATATATATTTTTTAAATTGCTCTAATAGCCTTAATTTTTGTCATAGAGAGGTCAGGTTGGTCTCATTCTTTTGGAAAATGCCTGAAGTTTCTCATAAAGTTATCAAAAATATGCAAAAAAGAATGTAAATAGCAGTTTTTTTGCAAGGACGTACCAGTACGTCTATGGGGGTAAAGGGATGAGTTTTGTGAAACGTACCAGTATGTTCATTGGGGGTAAAAGGGTTAATGACTGAACCTCCTACAACCATAGTTAGGAACAAGGGAGACCAGGTGGTAACTGTTGGCTCAGTAGGTAAAACTATGGGCACTCTCAAACCCTACATCCCTAGCTTACAGGAATGGTAAGGTCATACATATTAAGAGATACATATCAAGCACTGTGTGAGGCATGAATTCAGAATGCATTGATTGAAAGTTATTGTCAATTCTGTCTAGCTACATACCCTAATAATCAATTATTCAGAGCTATTCTCTGTAATAGTGAAACAATGTAGATAAAAACTTTACACATTATTTTACAAATATAAATGGAAAAATAGTCCATTGTCAGAATAATTACAACTGCATTCTTATAACACAAAAATATCCTGTTCATAATACTGTACTAAGCAGGCAGTTAATTCTAATAGCCAGGCCTTCTCCATCATGAGGCTCAATACTACACAGTATTCTAGAAGTTTTATTCCAACTGTGACCAAGTTGTGGAATGATCTTCCTAATCAGGTAGTTGAAAATCAGTAGAACTTCAAAAGTTCAAAGTTGGAGCAAATTTTTTATGTTGACCAGGCCGACATGTGTCTTTCTATAGTTTATATTTGACATATCTGTTTTTGACGTTGTTAATAGTTTATATAGGACATTTAATAATAATAATAATAATAATAATAATAATAATATCTAAACATCTCACCTTGGTAATTTTGGGATTCGTAAAAACTTCATTGAGAATCGTTAGTTTGTCCCTCAGTGCCAGTGGATCAACAATGTAGTCCATTTCTCTCGTTGATATTTGCATGAGACACGCAAGGCCTTGATATGATCGATACGAGTGATGCTGGAATAGAAACATTCGGTATGTTATAGAGCTAAATATTTTTTAGGTATTACAGATTCTTTTCTCGTATATACATACATACATATACCAAGGCACTTCCCCCAATTTTGGGGGGTAGCCGACATCAACAAACAAAACAAAAACAAAAAAGGGGACCTCTACGTTCCTCCCACGTTGGCCATGTTGAGAGAATGGAAAATGGCTGTCTCCTAAAGAAGGTGATGAATGCAAGAGTTGATGGGAGAAGTAAAAGAGGAAGGTCAAGGTTTGGGTGGATGGATGGAGTGAAGAAAGCTCTGGGTGCTAGGAGGATAGATGTGAGAGAGGCAAGAGAGCGTGCTAGGAATAGGAATGAATGGCGAGCCATTGTGACGCAGTTCCGGTAGGCCCTGCTGCTTCCTCCGGTGCCTTAGATGACCGCGGAGGTAGCAGCAGTAGGGGATTCAGCGTTATGAAGCTTCATCTGTGGTGGATAACGGGGGAGGGTGGGCTGTGGCACCCTAGCAGCACCAGCTGAACTCGGTTGAGTCCCTTGTCAGGCTGGGAGAAACGTAGAGAGGAGAGGTCCCGTTTTATTATTATATTTTTTTTTTTCATTTGTTGATGTCAGCTACCCCCCCAATTGGGGGAAGTGCCTTAGTATATGTACGTATGTATTTGTGAAGTGTATTATTAGTTTTAATTCTAAGGTAAAATTAATTCTTGGTCTAAACTTGATTGGTGCCTATTACTACTGCAATTTTTAAAGGACTTATCACAATAAGGAAACAAAAAAAATTAGATATAGCTTTATAAATATAAATGTTCTGTACAGACCAAAAAGTTTTTTAGCAAACAGGCTTGTCTTCCCAAGTTAGTGTAGACCATAGTAGTCCTTGCTTTTACACACAAACACTCTCTCTCTTTCTCTTTTCCGTATACCATTTTTCTCCCTTTCTCTCTGTATGTACTGTATACTGTAAAGCTAATTATCATCTATAATTATACAGTCTGCTTTCTGTATTCTCTAGTTTGCCGTACTTAATGTTGTAGTGTTATTTATTAGGTATCAAATTTCTTGCTTTCAACTATCTTTTTGTTTTTCCTTTCTGTTTCTATTCCCAAACAGTAATATAAATATTAAAATAATAAGAAAAGCATACTGTACCTCTAAATCAAAGCCGAACTCTTTACATTCTTTTAGTTCCGACACCATCCTTGCCAGATCCTCCTCTGTTTCCACCATAACAATAGGTGTATCGCCAATTGGATTTGGAGGCTGAGGAGTTACTGGCTCCAGCAGTGAAGGTGCAGGATTCCAGTGTTGGAGTTCATATTCGTACGGCTGTGAATAGCTGAAAAGAAAGTTCAAAGTTCTAAAAGTCTGAATATTTGAAAGATTATGGTTTACATTATACAAAAACCACTGTTTTAACCCTTTTACCCCCAGGCTATTTGGAAATTTCCAACCCTTAACCCCCAGGGGGTCATTTTTTTCCCCAGAACATTTTGCAGTATATTTTTTTAAAATTGCTCTAACAGCCTTAATTTTTGTCATAGAGAGGTCAGGTTAGTCTCATTCTCTTGGAAAATACCTGAATTTTTTCAAAAAGTTATCAAAAATATGAAAAAAAAAAATTCTTATAGCATTTTTTTGCAAGGACATACCGGTACGTCCATGGGGGTAAAGGGATGGCTTTTGTGAAACGTACCAGTACGCCCTTTGGGGGTAAAAGGGTTAAAGAATGTAGATTAAACACCTACAACTCTAGACAGTCGTAGGGACGACTCAATTGATTCATTCAGAGATATTTCAAACATAAACTTACTATTCTTTTCCCGTGTCATCAATGCAAAGCATAATTGAAAGAGGCTTAATGTTGTTAGGCTTCTCCTGTATTAAAGGCATGAAAGGTCTTTTGTGCGAGTTGTCTACTTTCTTCTCGAAGAATATCTGAGGTTTCTGAACACTTCGTGATGCGAGGAGAACGACATTCTTCCCGGTGGCAGTAGCTGGACCCTAGAAATGAAAAAGTACAGTATGACAGTATACATGTGACATTGATGCAAGCATTTACAATTTTGAATATACACTTTGCAAAACAAGCTATCTATTTCACGGGAATACTGCAATGTTGCAATATTACAATGTGATAGAAAATCATAGAAAAGCTGACTAGGTGAAGCTCTTAACAAGATGGTATTCATGTAGAAAGGGTCATAGAGAAATGAAGAAAAGCCGACAGAAACATTACTAATTATAACAGAAAATTATATAAACATTTTTCTCTTTTACACGGCTTACCTCCACCTTTTTCATCCCAGATGGATCCAGAATTTCAGCATCAGCATTCTTCTTTAAACCAGATGCCTCATCGATATCTGAATTCTGAAAGAAAAAAAAAGATTAGATATATGAATGTATTTCTCTAGTAACTCAGTTCTCAAATCTTTGCCATTAATTATAGGTTCCAGGCACCTCATACACCTGACAACACTGAGGTTACCAAAGAATTTTTCTTCTCTCAAGGGGTTAACTACTGCACTGTAATTGGTCAGTGGCTACTTTCCTCTTGGTAAAGGTAGAAGGGACTCTTTAGCTATGGTAAGCAGCTCTTTTAGGAGAAGGGCACTCCGAAATCAAACCATTGTTCTCTAGTCTTTGGTACTGCCATAACCTCTGTACCGTGGTCTTCCACTGCCTTGGCTTAGAGTTCTCTTGCTTGAGGGTACACTCTGGCACACTGTTCTCTCGTTTCTCCTCCTTGTTTTGTTAAAGTTTTTATAGTTTATATAGGAAATATTTATTTTTAGATTGTTGCTGTTCTTAGAACAATTTATTTTTTCCTTGTTTCCTTTCCTCACTGGGCTGTTTTCCCTGTTGGAGCCCCTGGGCTTATAGCATCCTGCTTTTCCAACTAGGGTTGCAGCTTAGCAAATAATAATAATAATTAACTAGATCTGAATCAATACTTAAGCTAGGCTATATATTTTCATACCTCTCAGAGAATCTTTGTTTGATAAGACAATTTCTCACAATAAAATAGAAACAGATTTGGCAAATAATAATACTAATCAGAAGTTACCTTAACTAACTTATTTAGATATCTTTCAGAACTACATTTTCTTACCCCTCAACAGAGATACCTCATCAAAGGGCTTTTCCTTCTTATCCTCAGATTTTTTTTGAAAAAGAAAGGTATTGAACTGTATAAAAATTACAAAACATAGCAATTAAATTATACCCCAGTAGCCTGGTCCAAATACTAAGTAATATATGGTAGTTTTCAAGAAAAAAAAATTCTAATCAGACTCCAATACTGTATCTTCTTCTTTGTCTGCATCTTTTCCCACTTTTATGTGGGGTTGATGTTCATAATATCCACGATGCCTTAGATGACCGCGGAGGTAGCAGCAGTAGGGGATTCAGCATTATGAAGCTTCATCTGTGGTGGATAAAGGGGGAGGGTGGGCTGTGGCACCCTAGCAGTACCAGCTGAACTCGGTTGAGTCCCTTGTTAGGCTGGGAGGAACGTAGAGAGTAGAGGTCCCCTTTTTTGTTTTTGTTTCATTTGTTGATGTTGGCTACCCCCCAAAATTGAGGGAAGTGCCTTGGTATATATATGTATGTATATTGGTTTGGGCTAATTTTTCATGGCTGGATGCCTTTCCTGTCTCCAACCCTCCCCATTTACCCGGGCTTGGGACCGACACCAAGTTGAGGCTGGCTTGCCCCCCTCATTGGCTGTATACGGCACTCTATTCGAGACAATGCAACCCTTGACAATTTAACATAAGAAATAAGTGGTTGTCTAAAAGCCCCTACTTCAACAAGTGGAGAGATAAAGGATTGGAGTTCAACTTCAGAATCCAACGGTCCACAGGAGTCCATTGGTTTGCAGAATTGCAAGGATTGTCCAGTATAAAATACATGTACAGGAGTAAGAGAGTGCGAGGCTCTAAGAAATGAGCTCAACTACTTCACACTGTAAACCATCTGAGCACAAACAAACTGGTGTACTACAACCACTGATCATAACGAAGAGTTAGGCTAGGGTTTGATATAGGGCAGTTTTTATTACTATCACTACTAAGGCTCAAATACCTTGAATTTAATATTGATGTTTCAATATTAATCCTTTAGGACATACAATATACAAAATACATGAAGGACTTCTTAAATTGTACAAAAGTCTAAAATGGTCAAGAGCTTATGAAGTTCACAACTAGCAAATCCCAAAAGTTTGATAAAGGCTGTGATGTTAATAACTATCAATAATCAACCAGTCTAAATAATCTTCAATTTTCTCTTTAACCGTGACTAAGACCTTATGAGCAATAAGAAATCTACAGTAAAACATAGGACCTGGTACTGCAACCAGTGAAACTATAGTCAATTCTTCTTAGTGAGGCAGATTTGCACCGACTCGCAGGTGTGCCCTTTTAGCTCGGAAAATTTTCCTGATCGCTGATTGGTTGGACAAGATAATTCTAACCAATCAGATAGCAGGAAATTTTTTTCAGGGCTAAAAGGGCACACCTGCGAGTCGGTGCAATTGCGCCTCATTAAAAAAAATTGAGTATAGTTTGTAAAAATATTAAGATAAAATTCTGAAAATTTAAATATTAAAAATAACTCTGGATATTCAAAAGAAAATTTATTTCATTTATATATTTAAGCTAAGTTATGCTATTTAAAAAAATAATGTACAGTAAGGCAAAATATCTAACCAAGGTTAGGTTGGTGCAACTTTAGTTATTTCTCAGAATAATTTATATTCATCTTATTCATCTAGTTGAACTATTCACATCTAAAGAAACCTAAATTATGATCAAGACTATAACTTTCTACTAATATAAACTCTGCAATTTATTATTTCCCACTTTAATTCTCTTATATTGAAAGCTTTTCTTTTGTTCACACTCGCTAATGTTAAGGAAATTCTATTATTCAAGAAAAAGGTTATCATTATCATTACTAGCTAAGCTACAACCTTAGAAAAGCAGGATGCTATAAGCCCAATGTCTCCTACAGGGAAAAATAGTCCAGTGAGGAAAGGAAATAAAATTCATGAATAGTAATGAACAATTAAAACAATTAAATATGTTATTTTCATTAGTAAAATAAATTTTTGAATATACTTACCCGATAATCATGTAGCTGTCAACTCTGTTGCCCGACAGAATTCTATGGAGGGATACGCCAGCTATCACAATACTAGAAGGGGGTGTACTTACCAGCGCCACCTGTGGCCAGGTACTCAAGTACTTCTTGTTGACACCTCCTCAATTATTCCTCGGTCCCACTGGTTCTCTATGGGGAGGAAGGGAGGGTCAATTAAATCATGATTATCGGGTAAGTATATTCAAAAATTTATTTTACTAATGAAAATAACATTTTTCAATATTAAACTTACCCGATAATCATGTAGCTGATTCACACCCAGGGGGGTGGGTGAAAACCAGTGTACAAGATTAAAGGATAGCTAAGTATCCCATATTTCATATAACAGTTATCTCAAATAACAATGAAATAATAAGTACCTGGTAAGGAAGTCGAATTGAACCGTTACTCTGTCTCTTTTTTAAGTTCGTCTTCCTTACTGAGCGCAGCGTTCCTCTTGGAGGCTGAATCAACCCAAAGGTGCTAAAGTATACAGGGCTGCAACCCATACTAAAGGACCTCATCACAACCTTTAACCTCGGCGCTTCTCAAGAAAGAATTGACCACCCGCCAAATCAACAAGGATGTGGAAGACTTCTTAGCCGACCGAACAACCCATAAAAAGTATTCAAGAGAAAGGTTAAAAAGTTATGGAATTATGGGAATGTAGTGGCTGAGCCCTCGCCTACTACTGCATTCGTTGCTACGAATGGACCCAGGGTGTAGCAGTACTCGTAAAGAGACTGGACATCTTTGAGATAGAATGATGCGAACACTGACTTGTTTCTCCAATAGGTTGCATCCATAACACTCTGCAGAGAACGGTTCTGTTTGAAGGCCACTGAAGTAGCCACAGCTCTCACTTCATGTGTCCTTACCTTCAGCAAAGCAAGGTCTTCTTCCTTCAGATGAGAATTTGCTTCTCTAATCAGAAGCCTGATGTAGTAAGAAACTGAGTTCTTAGACATTGGTAGAGAAGGCTTCTTGATAGCACACCATAAGGCTTCTGATTGTCCTCGTAATGGTTTTGACCTTCTTAGATAGTACTTAAGAGCTCTAACAGGGCAAAGTACTCTCTCTAGTTCGTTCCCCACCATGTTGGACAGGCTTGGGATCTCGAACGACTTAGGGCAAGGACGAGAAGGAAGCTCGTTTTAGCCAAAAAAAAACCGAGCCGCAAGGAACATGTAGCCGTTTCAGATGTGAAACCTATGTTCCTGCTGAAGGCGTGGATCTCACTTACTCTTTTACCTGTTGCTAAGCACACGAGGAAAAGAGTTTCTAATGTGAGGTCCTTAAAAGAGGCTGATTGGAACGGTTCAAATCCTGATGACATTAGGAACCTTAGGACCACGTCTAGATTCCAGCCTGGAGTGGACAACCGACGTTCCTTTGAGGTCTCAAAAGACCTAAGGAGGTCCTGTAGATCTTTGTTGGAGGAAAGATCCAAGCCTCTGTGGCGGAAAACCGCTGCCAACATACTTCTGTAACCCTTGATCGTAGGAGCTGATAGGGATTTTACGTTCCTTAGATGTAACAGGAAGTCAGCAATCTGGGTTACAGTGGTACTGGTTGAGGAAAACTGCATTGGCCTTGCACCAGCTTCGGAAGACTTCCCATAAAGACTGATAGACTCTGAGAGTGGATGTCGTCCTTGCTCTGGCAATCGTTCTGGCTGCCTCCTTCGAAAAGCCTCTAGTTCTTGAGAGACTTTCGATAGTCTGAAGGCAGTCAGACGAAGAGCGTGGAGGTTTGGGTGTACCTTCTTTACGTGAGGTTGACGCAGAAGGTCCACTCTAGGAGGAAGAGTCCTGGGAACGTCGACCAGCCATTGCAGTACCTCGGTGAACCCTTCTCTCGCGGGTCAGAGGGGAGCAACCAACGTCAACCGTGTCCCTTTGTGAGAGGCGAACTTCTGAAGTACCCTGTTGACAATCTTGAACGGCGGGAATGCATACAGGTTGAGATGGGACCAATCCAGCAGAAAGGCATCCACGCGAACTGCTGCTGGGTCTGGAATCGGAGAACAATACAAGAGGAGCTTCTTGGTCATCGAGGTAGCGAATAGAACTATGGTTGGCTGACCCCACAGAGCCCAAAGTCTGCTGCAAACATTCTTGTGAAGGGTCCACTCTGTGGGGAAGACCTGACCCTTACGGCTGAGGCGATCTGCCATGACATTCATATCGCCCTGAATGAGCCTCGTTACCAGCGTGAGCTTTCGATCTTTGACCAAATGAGGAGGTCCCTTGCGATCTTGAACAACTTCCTCGAAGGAGTCCCTCTCTGCTTGGAGATGTAAGCCAAGGCTGTGGTGTAGTCGGAGTTCACCTCCACCACCTTGTTAAGCTGGAGGGACTTGAAGTTTATCAAGGCCAGATGAACTGCCAACAACTTCTTGCAATAGATGTGAAGTGTCCTTTGCTCCTGATTCCATGTTCCCGAGCATTCCTGTCCGTCCAGTGTCGCACCCCAGCCCGTGTCCGATGCGTCCGAGAAGAGACGGTGGTCGAGGGTCTGAACAGCCAAAGGTAGACCTTCCTTGAGAAGAATGCTGTTCTTCCACCACGTTAGAGTAGACCTCATCTCTTCGGAAACAGGAACTGAGCCCGTCTCTAGCGTCATGTCCTTTATCCAGTGAGCAGCTAGATGATACTGAAGGGGGCGGAGGTGGAGTCTCCCTAACTCGATGAACAGGGCCAGCGATGAAAGTGTCCCTGTTAGACTCATCCCCTGCCTGACTAAGCATCGGTTCCTTCTCAGCATGCTCTGGATGCATTCTAGGGCTTGGAAGATCCTTGGGGCCGACGGACAAGTCCGAAAAGCTCGACTCTGAAGATCCATACCCAAGGAAACAATGGTCTGGGATGGAACGAGCTGAGACTCCTCAAAATTGACCAGGAGGCCCAGTTCCTTGGTCAGATCCATAGTCCATTTGAAAATCTCCAGACAGCGACGACTTGTGGGAGCTCTTAAAAGCCAGTCGTCTGACGGAGCCGGACACAAGATCATGATACTGCTGCACAGTCTGTAAACTGTCAATCATGGGCAAGCGAGGAAGTACAGTGACAACCCGAATCTGTCTAGACTATCTGGGTCGTACAGACAACTCCTTAACGGGTTGCTGAGGTTGCCGCACTGCGTCACAACAAGTCCCTTCTGTTGGTTGTTGAACGTCTTCCCCGTGACACATTGACTCCGTAAACAAAAAATCCTCTAACAAGGACTAAGCTTGGACTGCATGTCATGCAACACAGCTCAAGGTCAATGGGAGCAGGTGTGGTAACAGACGGGATTAGCGGCTGAAGTGGAACCATTACCTTCCCTGTAAGCATGTTATGCTTAAATAAAAGTCCATAAGAGGTTATGCAGCTAAAGGCTCCCTCCAAATGACAGAGTCCTCAAGGGAATATCAGAAGGAGGGAGAAAAGAACTTTCTCATCTACAGGGACCTTATCCTAGAAAAGCTAAGTTCTCTGAGTGAGGGTTCACTGGTGCAAAAACAGCAGACTAGAAGGCAACGTTATGAAACTGCTTGACAGTCTAGTGAGTTGGCAACAACCCAAGATATGTTGAGAAGCATGCGGTAAGGTATGCAGAGCATGATGAATGCAGAGTATGCTGTATGCAGAGCATGCTGTATGTAGAGCATGATGTATGCAGAGCATGCTGAATGCAGAGCATGCTGTATGCAGAGCATGTTGAATGCAGAGCATGCTGAATGCAGAGCATGCTGAATGCTGAGCATGTAGTAAGCAGAGCCTGCTGTAAGCAGAGCCTGCTGTAAGGAAAGCAGAGCGTGTGCATGGCGTTTAACATTTCTCAGAAATTCCATGACCAGTGCTAGAGTGCTTTATGCATGCTTGCATGGGGTTTAAAAATCAACATAATGTTTACCTTACATTCATAACTCATGATTCATATTTTTGCCATGGTTTGAAATGGAGGTAAGGTATGCTGAACAGCAGAGTCAGAACGAGCTGGAACAACAACAGTGGAAGGTGCAGAAAGTTCCTGTTCCTGTGGTATGAGTGGAGCGTGAAGAGACCGAGGTTGCGCAGAACAAGGTAAAGTTCCCGCAAGCAGAGGTGTCTGAGGCGCAGGATCAGGGTGCACGGGTTGAGCTCGGTGCAGCAGCTGAGGAGACTGACTCACAGGTGGAAGAGTTGTACCTCCACCGAGAGTTGCACCACCGGTGGAGCAGCCAGGGGAGGAGGAGGAAGAGTGGAGTAATCCTCCTGATCCCAAACCGAAGGTTGCCTTAAAGAAGGCTGAGGCTGAACAACACTGGGAACAGCGAACACAGAAAGAGGTTCAACATCGTACGCCTGGCAGATGGTGCTGCGACTGGGTGCAGCGAGTGCAGGCGGGTTGAGCACAGGCTGAACGGGTGCAGGTGGAGGTGCAACACTCTCAGCCCGACACTCACGCAACAGGTCCGAAAGCTGTGCTTGAATGGACTGTAGAAGAGTCCACAACATCGTACGCCTGGCAGATGGTGCTGCGACTGGGTGCAGCGAGTGCAGGCGGGTTGAGCACAGGCTGAAAGGGTGCAGGTGGAGGTGCAACACTCTCAGCCCGACACTCACGCAACAGGTCCGAAAGCTGTGCTTGCATGGACTGTAGTAGAGTCCACAACATCGTACGCCTGGCAGATGGTGCTGTGACTGGGTGCAGCGAGTGCAGGCGGGTGCAGCACAGGCTGAACGGGTGCAGCACAGGCTGAACGGGTGCAGCACAGGCTGAACGGGTGCAGCCGGTTGGTGCACCACCGGTGCAGGCGGGTGCAGCACAGGCTGAACGGGTGCAGGCGGTTGGTGCACCACCGGTGCAGGAGGAGGAGGAGGTGCAACACTCTCAGCACGACACTCACGCATCAGGTCCGAAAGCTGTGCTTGCATGGACTGTAGTAGAGTCCACAACATCGTACGCCTGGCAGGTGGTACTGCGATCAGGCGGAGCGAGCATAGGCGGGGGGGAGTGTAGGCGCACTCTCAGCCCGACAAACTGATGACTGAGGAGAGTCAGAGCTAACCCAATGACTGCATCCGGGTTGTTGAACTTTACTTCGTACGTCTGGCATAGGTCTGGACTTTACGTTTAAGAGGTCTTGAGACCTGAGACCAGCGTTACTCTGCCTTTATTTTCTCCTCTAAATCTCTTCTGCAGACGAGCAAAATAAGGGCTCAATCGTCTGCGGGTGGGAGTGACGGTCTCGGTAAGACACGCCCACAACCACCGAGGATACTTCTGTGCGCCGATCAAGGCCTGCCGAACCCTTTTGCCCTTCGACATTGCTTCTCCCCTGGGCTTGGGAGCTTGCAAGAGGTCCCGGACTGGGAGGACGACTGGCGCGCACAAAAGTACCCTCACGCATAACACTGACATACTTTGCGCTAATCACTTATCACTTTGATTACTGTTTGCACTTATTTCACTGAACTCGAAACTTTAAGTGGTTTGTACCTGAAACACGCAATTCTATCCTTCTCAAAAGTTAGTAATTGCGAAAACAGAATTACAATGTAACAGAAAAATCTAATGAAAGAAAATTCAGTGGCTGGAAAGAGACTAAACACTAGATCACTCTAGAAACGTTTAGTTTCTTCCCCTAAAGAGACTAGGGATAAGAGCAAAACGATAACGACGTTACTCGTACGCCTGGCAGGCTTGAGGGAAACGTTTATCCTCTTTCTCCCTCCGTCTCTATCTCTCTCTCTCTCTCTCTCTTAGAACCTGGGAGAAGAGCCCAATCATATATATCGTTAAAACATATTATTGTTAAAGGAAAAAACTGAAATATTTCCCAAAAAGAAAAGTTCCTTATTAGGATCAAAACCATTAAGTTAAGAAAGAATGAACAAAACGCTAGACACGGTTACTCTTACTGCAATGTGAAACCGTGAACATTCTTTCTCTATCGTAACGATAGAGTGCAAGTTGAAAACGTTCTGAACGTCAACAACTGCCGAGACAAACAAAACGTTAGTTCAACTTTGAAAAAGTACGAGACTATCAAAGAAATTCTTTCAAAGACCTTAAAATAGCATAATATGTTAACAGGTAAAACCGAAATGACGGGCTCACGATAATTAACTTCGGTACCAAGAAAAGACCGCCTACTATTAGGAAGGTCGAATATAAACAAATATAAAAATTAATTTTAATAAGTTTATAATAAAAGGAAGTTAATCGAAGAGGCCTATAAGAGGCGGAGAGATATAAAATAAATCTATAACTTTTGTTAAGCAAAATTAAGAAAGAGAGTCTAAACTCTCTTAGACACCAACACTTCCGTCTAAGGGAAGGGTCGGCCATTGAAAGGTGAACGAGAGTTCATACTCTCTTCGTCACCATAATTAATCAAATTAATTCCAAAAGCTAACTAAGCTAATATAGAAGTTTCCAGTAAAGCGACAGCCGAAATCAAAGAGAAATACTTCACCAAATTCGTGAAAATACTCCAAGAACATAAGCGTATCCCAGAACGTCTTGTCAGAAGCACGACAGAGGAATAATTGAGGAGGTGTCAACAAGAAGTACTTGAGTACCTGGCCACAGGTGGCGCTGGTAAGTACACCCCCTTCTAGTATTGTGATAGCTGGCGTATCCCTCCATAGAATTCTGTCGGGCAACAGAGTTGACAGCTACATGATTATCGGGTAAGTTTAATATTGAAAACTTTCATATATAAACTATAATAACTTTAAAAAAAAGGGGGGAAAGGAAAAAAGATATAAAAGTGTGCCCAAAGGTACCCTCAAGCAAGAGAACTTTAACCCAAGACAGTGGAAGACCATGTTACAAAGGCTATGTCACTACCGAAGACTAGAGAACAATGGTTTGATTTTGGAGTGTCTTTCTTTTAGAAAAGCTGCTTACCATAGCTAAAGAGTCTTTTCCACTCTTACCAAGAGGAGAGTAGTCACTACTAAATAATTACAGTGCAATATTCCACCCCTCGAGCGAAGAAGAATTGCTAGACCATTGATTGTTCTTTGGATTAATTCAATGTGTTGTATCCTCGATTAGTTAGTGGCTATCAACTGCCAGATGGCGCAGAGTTTCGCAGAAGACGAGATATTTTGAAAGGAGAGTAAACGGCAAACTTCTATTTTTGAGTAGCCGTCAACACAGCTTCAAGTAAATGCTACATAAACATCAGGAGAGATGCATAAAAATAATTACCAATAACTATAGCATATAAGAACAGAAAAGACTCACAAAATTACCACTTACTATTCTCTCAAGAAGAGCATCATTTCCTTCACGAACCATGTCAAACTGATCAAGTAATTTGTGATGATTCAGGCCAATTTTGATATCCTGGTGCTTGAATATGTTGGTGACCCTGAAATAAAACGGGACTATCAAGTACGTGCAGAAAAATGAAAGCCAAACATGTACGTGAAAGAATTTCCTGGACCTCCACATTTCTTCGATCCTAACAAAAAGAAACTATAGTACATTAACCCTTTTACCCCCAAATGGACGTACAGTACTGGTGTTTCACAAAACTCGTCTCTTTACCCCCATGGAAGTACTGGTACGTCCTTGCAAAAAACTGCTATTTACATTTGTTTTTTGCATATTTTTGATAACTTTATGAGAAACTTCAGGCATTTTCCAAAAGAATGAGACCAACCTGACCTCCCTATGACAAAAATTAAGGTTGTTAGAGCAATTTATAAAAATATATATTGCAAAATGTGCTTTAAAAATAAAATTGCCTGGGGGTTAAGGGTTGGAAAGCTCCAAATAGCCTGGGGGTAAAAGGGTTAATTACAGTTTTCAAAATTCTAAAATATATGTGATGGTTATAAGTTCTCTCATGCCTATTAGTATTATTGTACAGTTCAAAGTACCATACAAAATTCAAAACGTTTATAAGATTATTTAAAACCATTAAGCATTATACTACACTAGGAATTATAAATCATATGAAAAACTTTAACAAATATTCTTTAAAATAATATACTGTTCTGTATACTGAAGCATACCTATCTTTTAAACAAATCACTAAAATGCATTCTGAAATAGAAATTGCTACATAATTACCAATGGATAATAGCTGAATACAGTAGAGCAATCAGACCCAGTAGAATATAAAATATTCAACTAAACGAAACTTTTGTAAAATTCATAGAAAGGTCAGAACTGCAAAATTTCCATTAGTGAAAAAACTCAAGCATATCCAATTCATTTGCAAACAGAATACCAAGATATCACCATATGCACAGCAATACAAAATTATCTTACAGATTATCATTAAATACAGTATTGTATAGCAATTCAGCAAACTGTACAGTAGAATACTTTGATTTATTAAAATAATTTAATTCTGTAGGTTAATTCTTAACCCTTTCACCCACAAATGACGTACCGGTACGTTCTTGCAAAAACTGTTAATTACATGTTTTTACATATTTTTGATAATTTTATGAGAAACTTCAGGCATTTTCCAAGAAAATGAGACCAACCTGACCTCTCTATGACAAAAATTAAGCCTGTTAGAGCAATTTAAAAAAAAATATATAGCAAAATGTGCTCGAAATTTAACCTTATGGTGGGGGCAAAAGGGTTAACTATACAGTAGTATTGTCTTAAAAACTCCTAATATTAAAATAAACATACTACTCACAGCGAAACCAAAAGGCCGTTGACCTGCGCCATCGTGCGCTCCACACCCGAGTAGTCTCGGTAGTGATGCCATCCTGCCAGTTCGCCGCTGAGCTTCTGACAGTCTCGGACGCAGACCATAACATCCTAGAAATAAAAAAAGGGAAGTAGAGAAATTATTAATTCATTTGCCTACACTATTTATACATGAAAAGTTTCTAAATTTTTATCACATACCAGCAGACGTATTTTCTGCCATAAATTACACATGAACTTAATTATTATTATTATTATTATTATTATTACTAGCCAAGCTACAACCCTAATTGGAAAAGCAAGATGCTATAAGCCCAAAGGCTCCAATAGGGAAAAATAGCCCAGTGATTAAAGGAAATAAGGAAAAACTAAATGAAAATAAATTAACAATAAATCATTCTAAAACAGTAACAGCGTCAAAACAGGTATGTCCTATATAAACTATTACCAACGTCAAAAACAGACATGTCATATATAAACTATAAAAAGACTCATGTCAGTTTGGTCAACATAAAAACATTTTTGTTTTACTGTGTGTTTCAACTAGTGTAAAATTGTATAAAATGATACCACAGCCACATGCTTTTGATTTCACTGATTTTGGATAAAGTAAGAGGATGATTATGTAACTTATAATTTTATGCAACAATGGAGCATTAACAGAAAATATTTACTGTAGTACAATATTTCTTATGAAGAAAATGACAATAGCACCTGTTGTATTTAAAGGGCCTTTGAACGACTGATGGAAAAACTTTGGTGAATTTTTACGTTGGAACAATATCTTTTACGGCTTTAAAAAATGGGAATTTGGTGTAATTGAATTATGAGTTTTGAATTTTCTTTTATAATGACTTCAGGTGGAAATCCATAGTTTTTGAATTATGGTGGGTTGACTAACATAACTAAAAACCTATGGTTTTGCGATGGATATTGTCATCAATTATGTTCAAAACACCTCAAAATGTGTTGTGTACCAGTGAAAATGTATGATATTTAAATAAACCTTTTTAAACTTTGTTGTTTCTACCAGTCGTCATCATAAAAAAAACCAGTCATCGTAACCAAAAAAGGTCACCATAATCAAAACAGAGTAATAGTAATTAAACACAGTCAAAACACTGGAGCTTTTGTTTGCCAAGACTTCCTGACGTATAGAAAATGTGATTTTCCATTCCCTTTTCTACGGAGTCATTTGTAGCGGTGTTTATCATATTACAAATAACTCCTTAATTGAGCTAATGATTTACTGGTTTTTGCTCTGCCGTACGCTCACTTTACTGGCAAATAAACATTATCCCATTGATCTTATGCTCTGGCTAGCGGACCATGTGTCCCTATCTGCGTTAGCCCCATTGGCTAGTATTTCTGCATTAACACTTTTACCCCCAAAGGACGTACTGGTACGTTTCACAAAACTCATCCCTTTACCCCCATGGTCGGACCAGTACGTTCTTGCAAAAAACTGCAATTTACATTTTTTTTTGCATATTTTTGATAATTTTTTGAGAAACTTCAGGCATTTTCAAAGAGAATGAGACCAACCTGACCTCTCTATGACAAAAATTAAGGCTGTTAGAGCAATTAAAAAAAATATACTGCAAAATGTACTTGAAAAAAAAATAACCCCTGGGGGTTAAGGGTTGGAAAGTTCCAAATAGCCTGGGGGTTAAAGGGTTAACAATCAATTATACACACTTAGAATTAGATGACCTCGGTTATTATTACCCAGCAAATCATGGTTGTGGGATTAAACGAATGTATATGAGCGCCTGCTTTGCCAAGGTCAATGGTGATTTATTAAAATCATTTTGGGAAAATTGCGTTAATGTAAAATAAAACCATAATTTGGGTGAAATCCATATTTTTAAATAATGAATATTTTTAATTGTTCATATGTATGATAGCGGCCACCTTATTTTCAACGGTTGGAAACTTGTATAGAATGAAAACTGTTCAGAATCTTTAAAATAACCCCAGGTAATTACTTACGAGATACAAATAGAGTTACAGTATTTTGAAAACCATCAAAACTGCCGTGAAATTTATAAGCCGAACGAGCTCTGTACCATGACAAGCAGTTTCTCGCTCCCGTAGTTATTAGAATTCTGTGTACTGTATAGCTTTGATCAATTCAACAGCTCTTTAGCAAGCTTTGATCAATTCAACTGCTTTTCAGCGCCGGAATACTGAAATAATCGGCAGTCGCGGCAATTTAAAACGACCCAATCGGATCCCACTTGACCTCGGAAATTGCCGAAGGCCTTTTTTTTTATCCAATCAGAATACCATATTTCCAAAATTCAAACAGGGTTAAGGGAGCATCAATCGTGGGTCAGAGATGATCATTCTCTACCAACGAGGCGTGATGGCAACATATCAGCGCAATATTGAAGATACTTTTGAATATTTTTTCTATTGCAATAATCAAAATATAAGGATTGTGATTTGTACCAAGTAATGAATTTAGATCTTATTTGTATAAAATGGTACTTTTGGGGGGGTTTATGTATGATAGCGGACACATGTATGTATGATGATAGCTGACTAAGAATACGGCAGTGTAAGGGGGTCGCAGGGGGTGTTAGTCCCCCAGATATGTAAGTAGGTAAGGACACGGCTTTCAGGTTAGGTTAGGGGAGGGGAAGTTTAGGTTAGTTGGTGTCCATATTTTATGCTCGCTGGAGGAACTGGCCGCTGATATACAAAGGCTCCCTTTTGGGAAAACATTTCAGCGATTGTTTAGTGTCGTATTGGTGAAACGAGTTTTAAATAGGGCAGAAAATCATCAAACATTGCCCAACCTTCTTTGCTAATTGCCAGTCAATCCAACCCACCAAAAAAAAGTTGTCCCTCGGCAAGAAGAAAGATTCTGACTTCAGTGACTCTGAATAATGGCAGCCCATTGCAAAGGCAACAAATCATCCCTGAAGCTGAACCTGAAGTATTGAAAGGCCAACTATATTGGTTTCTGTTAATATACAGGGGTGATTGTAATTTGGTTTGGTAAGTGTAATCTTTTTTATTTATTGTAAAATATTTTCCCTTTAAAGGTTTAAAGGTCGCTCATGAATGGCACAGGCAAGGGACAGTGACATTGCCCTAGCAATTAGGACAATGCCCTAGAGACTGACCATATATTACATGATCAGCGCCCAAGCCTCCTCTCCACCCAAGCTAGGACCAGGGAGGGCCAGGGAGTGGCTGCTGATGACCCTGCAGATAGACCTATAGGCTCCCCCAAACTTAACTCACAAGGATGGTAATGTTGCAGACACTAATGGCACTAGCGAGTCTGAGCAGGAGTCGAACCCCCGACTGGAAAACACCAGGCAGAGACATTACCAATCAGGCCACAGCAATTGTATTACCTTACTAGTAGTGTAACGGGTTACGAATTAAATACAGGTTAAGCTAAGAATACGGCAGTGTAAGGGGATAAAGCCCCCTGTTCGGTAGGAGTAAGGCTTGTAGGTTAGATTAGGTATTTAGGGAGCCTTTGTATATCAGCGGCCAGTTCTTCCCGCATTGATTAAAAATGGACATCAACTAACTTAACCTAACTTACAAGCCGTATCCTTACCTACTCACCTAACGGGGGGGAGGGTGTTAATGCGGCCCCTTAGACCCCCTTATACTGCCGTATTCAAGTTAGATAGTAATACATACAGGTGGCCGCTATCATACATACACCCCGTATTTAGATTAGCTTGTATTCTTGAGGAGGGGTTTTGCAGAATGACGGACATCGTTTTTGTAGTACAGCAGCCATGGCTTATGAACTGGTAGAATGGGAAGAAAATTCACATTTCTATGCATGCAGGAAGGCCTGGCCACTGATCTACAAAGACCCCTGAAATACTTAAAAGTTACCACATATCAAAAGAACAAAAACACAATGGCGTCTGCTTCACTAAGACCAACTTGGCCAAGCTGCAGCAAGCCTTATAGCAAATACAAACTGCTAAATAAAACTTACTTTTACATAATCTTCCACTGATTTATTGGCAAGGAAGACTTCATTGCAACTCCCATTCACCCTATTCGCTTCCATGATTATCTAAGTCATGTACTGTTGGATACGTAGAGACAATTCGGATTACGAAATCATGGGCTTAATATAACGATTTATACGAATAATTAAACACTTTTTTCAACGTTTTATGATATAAAGGGACTCCATGTATAGCAGAGCACTAAATTTAATTGAGAGGATCACTTTCATAGGTTTATATAAACCTATGTAACTATATAACAATAAACTTCTCAACGTGGAGTTTGTTTACAATGTCCTCAGTCCTCACGACTCGCTTTCTTCTTCTTCTTCAAAGTTTAAAATTCTGGAACAGGGCTCTGTCAAGCAGCTGATAGCTTTACCTTGTTAATTCTTATAATAGATTTCACAAAATTGTCTTAATACCCTTAGAAAATTACCCTAATAATTAAGTTTTCCATTGGAAAAAACCTTTCTTCAAATACAAATGCCAGTACCAGGTTCTGGGGTGAGGCATCATAGCCTTTGCAACGGCGCTTCCAAAGTTTATCTTCTTATACTTTTGTCTTTTCCCCACATCATGTTTAATCATTCTTTTTTTCTTTTCTATATCTGTTTCACTAAATAAAAATACTCCTACTATTTTCTTTATATCTTCCTCGTATGGTTGCTGTATCTCAATTAGTTCATTCCTTTCTTTTTCTATATTTCTGGCAAAACAACAAAAAATGTATCAAATCTTCCTCCTCATCCTCATTCTGGAACAGAGCTCTCTCAGGAAGCTGACAGCTTTACCTTGTCAATTCTTATAATAGATTTCATAAAATTGTCTTAATACTTTTAGAAAATTCCCCTAATAATTATCTTAGTTTTCCATTGAAAAAAATGAAATTTTTCAAACAAATGTACGGTACCTCTGATAACTATATTATTTACATAACTGAACAGACCCAAATTAAGTAGTAATAAACTAGCATATATCACAACATTTATCACTTTCAAACCTACTACATACTCAAATCTAGCAATGCTATAATCAACTCTTTATGAAAATTAATAATATCTCATAATATGTTATAAAGAACACCTCTTCATAAGAAAAAAAAAGGCATAATGTATGAAAACTTTCATTACTCGTAGACAAAAACATGCTTAACTTTAACATAAAAAAAACGGAATCTTTGATAAAAATTAATTTATTATTTTACTTTGGCAGAATGAATACTCTTACGTAAAAAGTTAAAAATTCTTCCGTATCGAAGCTATAATTGCCTATATAACCCATATTTTGTCTAGATCAGGTTGAGAAGCAAATACTTATGATAGACTGCTCCCACGAAACATTCGAATGATTGAAGACATTAAGGCTTTCAAGAGGAAACTGAAGACTTTCTTATTTCATGAGTCTTTTGACAGCGACGATTTAACAGGAAATGAACAATACACGATATGAAACGTTAAATACTCTGAACGAACAAGGTAAAACGACAGTAGAGGTCCTGTAGAGAGTGGGGGTTCCCCTGCAGTATGGGACCGGAAAAGCAGCCATCAAAGTAAACCGTGACATAATTTGCTCCGTTAATTCAACTAAGAATCCCTTGACAACTCTATAAATCGTTTTATATCCTCAGTGAGTCAACGTCACTGATAATGGATGACTGAGATAGTGTTTCAGTGGCATGAGTACCAATGTACACTTTGTGAAGAATTTTCTTCACTCTTCTTTCAATCGTATTTTTAGCTCTCTTCTACTAATACTATAGCTACCCCTTAAACGTTCTCTCCTACATCAAGTTTTCTTTAACAAAACATAGGGAGAACTATTTTAAACTAAAACTTGTTGACGCGCACGTCATGCTCGTGACGTCACAGTGTAGATACGCACAACAGAGGGCCTTAGTGTAACCCTGGCGTATGTTGGTTCTTTCCTTAACTACATGGGTCGAGATTAAATTCCTACCTATAGACCTGATAAAGCTAGAGTAGGCCATAAATTACTTATATTTCACGTGTGGAGTTCTCCGGCCTCTGGACAGTAAAATTTCCCCCTTTTGTATTTAAGAGTGATGGTTAGTGAATTGTGACAGTAAAGTATTAGCAGGGCGTTTGTGCCCCGAGAGTAAGTGCTCATTATCCTCCCCTGTTGAACTTTATGTAACCGTCATAAGGAGACTTTCCCGGACTAAGTTCCCACTCAGAACATAAAAAAAATTCTCCACACACTTGCTTAATTGGCACTCTTGTTCTAAAATTATGAATATTATTGCCACATTATCTGATGTGATCACGACTGATAAAATCACTCATAATCTCAAGTAGAAAACACTTTACATTGCCATGCAAATGCTGAAGCATTATTTGCCACATTTTAAAGGTTTATGTGTCTGGTTTCAGAACGCCAGCCAGGCAAGGCCAACCACCTACTGTTGTGCCCAACCACAGCAGTGGCCTCCCCAGTAAACAGCTTAAATTCACTGCCCCGGGCTGGGTTCGATCTGCTGTCATATGAATACTAGGCTAACACGTTACCGCTATATTGGGCTATTAAACTCCGCTGTCCTACGCAACTGTATTTGCAAGAAATGCAACTTAGCTTTCGTGAATTGACTGTCAGGGGAACTGAGAATACTCACAGATCACATGTAGATTTTTTCTCCACTTATTACTGCAGTGAAATACAATTTTAATGCGTCTTATTATTTTAAGAATCTACCAAAACTCGCTTCAATGGGACAGCCATTGTAGGCTATATGTGTACACTCTGGCACACTATTCTATCTAATTTCTCTGCTTTTTGTTTAGTTAAATCTTTATAGTTTGTATAGGAAATATTTATCTTAATGTTGTTACTGTTCTTAAGAGATTTTATTTTTCCTTGTTTCCTTTCCTCACAGGGCTATTTTCCCTGTTGGGGCCCTTGAGCTTGTAGCATCCTGCTTTTCCAACTAGGGTTGTAGCTTAGCAAGTAATAATAATAATAATAACACTTAAATTTTTGATACTCTTAATTTATATCTAAGTAAACTTAACCTCCTGAAGTGGGTGTATACATTTCTACAAAGGTTTTCTATGGTGGGGGTTAACTACTGCACTGTAATTGTTCAGTGGCTACTTTCCTCTTGGTAAGGGTAGAAGAGACTCTTCAGCTATGGTAAGCAGCTCTTCTAGGAGAAGGACACTCCAAAATCAAACCATTGTTCTCTAGTCTTGGGTAGTACCATAACCTCTGTGCCATGGTCTTCCACTGTCTTAGGTTAGAGTTCTCTTGCTTGAGGGTACACTCGGGCACACTGTCCTATCTTATTTCTTTTCATATTGTTTTGTTAAAGTTTTTATAGCATTATTATTATTATTATTATTATTATTATTATTATTATTATTATTACTATTATTATTATTATTATTATCATTATTATTATTATTATTATTATATAAGCTACAACCCTAGATGGAAAAGAAAAATGCTATAAGCCCAAGGGCTCCAACATGGAAAATAGCCAGTGAGGAAAGGTAATAAGGAAATAAATAAACAATATGAGAAGTAATGAACAATCAAAATAAAATATGAAACAGTTTTTATTGGTATTTGAAGGCATAGAGTAACAAACTATACAAATGAAGAAATTGTGTCTTAGAAGGTTTAAAGGTCACTCATGAATGGCAGAGGCAAGGGACAGTGACATTGCCCTATCGAGTAGGACAATGCCATAGAGACACCGTATATACATATGATCGGCGTCCAATCCCTCTCTCTACCCAAGATAGGACCAAGGAGGGCCAGGCAATGGCTGCTGATGACTAAGCAGATTGACCCATAGGCTCCCCCAAACACCCACCCTTAGCTCACAAGGAGGGTGAAGTTGCAGCGTCCAAAGAAACTAACGAGTATAAGCGGGACTTGAAGAACCCCAGTCTGGCGTTCATCAGTCAGGGACGTTACCACATCGGCCATCACAATCCTTGGGGATACTACGACTATGAGAATATTTATGGAAGCAGATGATGATATAATGGTGAAGTACAAGTTAAAAGAGAAAATATAACCGTTAATGGCGTTATAACAAAGAGGTTACACCATGTGGGTGAAATCATAATGAAGTAGGCTATTGCTTGTGCAATACGTATGGCCTATTGTCTGTATGCGGGACAGGTGATGGAGATATGAGAGAGAGAGAGAGGGGAATAATTGTTCCTTCATCGAGAGGAAAATCTTAATTTACTATTATTATTAATACTAGCCGAGCTACAACCCTAGTTGGAAAAGCAGGATGCTATAAGCCCAGAAGGACCAACAGCGAAAATAGCTCAGTGAGGAAAAGAAAACAATTAAAAATAAAATATTTTAAGGACAGTAACAATTAAAAAATTCATATATAAACTATAAAAAACTATAAAAAAAAACAAGAGGAAGAGAAATTAAATAGAATAGTGTGCCCGAGTGTACCCTCAAGCAAGAGAACTCTAACCCAAGACAGTGGAATACCATGGTACAGAGGCTATGGCACTACCCAAGACTAGAGAACAATGGTTTGATTTTGGAGTGTCCTTCTCCTAGAAGAGCTGCTTACCATAGCTAAAGAGTCTCTTTTACCCTTACCAAGAGGAGAGTATATGTATACACACACACACACACACATATATATATATATATATATATATATATATATATATATATATATATATATATATATATATATAAATTTCTACCTCATACTTGGGATCGAACGCTAGCCCCTTCTAGTGAAAGGCCAGGTCGAAACCAACCATGCCACGAGAGCCCATAAAAGGAAATCTTAACCTGACACTAATCTAGCTGTCCGAGGATTTACCTGGTGAGACATCAGTCTCTTTACCAGCGAGTTTTACTCGCTGGTAAAGAGACTGATGTCTCACCAGGTAAATCCTCGGACAGCTAGATTAGTGTCAGGTTAAGATTTCCTTTTATGGGCTCTCGTGGCATGGTTGGTTTCGACCTGGCCTTTCACTAGAAGGGGCTAGCGTTCGATCCCAAGTATGAGGTAGAAATTTATTTCTATTTGAACACGATGTTGTGTTGATATTTATCCATATATATATATATATATATATATATATATATATATATATATATATATATATATATATATATATATATATATATATATACACACACATATAGGTATATGTATATGTATATACACACACACATATATATATATATATATATATATATATATATATATATATATAAAATGTATATACATACACATATACATATATGTATATATATATATATATATATATATATATATATATATATATATATATATATGTATATACACACACACACACACACACACATATATATATATATATATATATATATATATATATATATATATCCCTTTCTGATAAGGGATACCTTAACGTTCAGCAAAGCTGTACTAAGTCAGGGCCACCCATACTAGGTTGGTTTGCTGTGAGCAAACATACGAAAGTCTCCCACCATCACCAATCCGCACTAACCAGCATGGCGATGAAAACTGCCAAAACTGAGATATGAATTGACATGTAAGAGGCCTTTGTCCTGCAGTGGACTAGAAACGGCTGCATTTATTATTGCTGCATATCCAATAAAGAATTCTTATTAACTCAAAGGTTTAACTACTGTACTGTAATTGTTCAGTGGCCACTCTCCTCTTGGTAAGGGTAGAAGAGACTCTTTAGCTATGGTAAGCAGCTCTTCTAGGAGAAGAAGACTCGAAAATCAAACCATTGTTCTCTAGTCTTGGGTAGTGCCATAGCCTCTGTACCATGGTCTTCCACTGTCTTGGGTTAGAGTTCTCTTGCTTGAGGGTACACTTGGGCACACTGTCTTATTTTATTTATCTTCCTAGTGTTTTGTTAAAGTTTTTATAGTTTATATAGGAGATTATTTTAATGTTACTCTTCTTAGAATGTTTTATTTTTCCTCACTGGGGTATTTTCCCTGTTGGGGCCCCTGGGCTTATAGCATCCTGCTTTTCCAACTAGGGTTGTAGCTTATTTCCTTTCCTCACTGGGCTATTTTCCCTGTTGGGGCCCCTGGGCTTATAGCATCCTGCTTTTCCAACTAGGGTTAGCTCAGCAAGTAAGTAAGTAAGTAATAATAATAATAATAATAATAATAATAATAATAATAATAATCCGCTGATTGGCTCCGCCCCTCAATCCAGTCACTAACCCACAAGCCCCGCCTACCAACGCTACCCCATCAAGATCACGTGGTTTCTGACGTCACTGAGCCCGGGAAGACGCGGTAAGCTCCTGATTCCTGAGTCTGGCATACCAGGAAAATAAAAAAATAATCCCCTGTACGTTTGGGAACTGGTACTTTGTCTCCTTCTCCTAGAGTCCTAGAGTCCTTTGCATCTCTTTAGTTTCGTGTTGGACTTTGTGAGATAAACAGCGGGGAAAAAGGAAGTGGCTGGTGATTTAAAGACATCAATTGTGAGAGTGAATTAAGGGAATTTGTTTAGGCTCATCTAGGCCTACTGGGTGAGGTTTTTTCTGGATATTGTTTTAAGGTATTTTTTTAAGTTTAGTGATTTTGGGTTGGTTTTTAAAAACAAGTGTGTTAATAGGGGAACGTTTGTCGTACCATTCAATAATAATAATAATAATAATAATAATAATAATAATAATAATAATAATAATAATAATAATAATAATAATAATAATACCCTCTTTGAAATCATAACAATGAATGTTGAACAATTATGGATGAATTGCCACATGTGTACACACTTGTTATTTATATATATATATATATATATATATATATATATATATATATATATATATATATATATATATATATATATATATATATATATATATATATATATATATATATATATATATATATATATATCTACGCCTATTGAGGCAAAGGGCCTCATATATATATATATATATATATATATATATATATATATATATATATATATATATATATATATATATATATATATATATATATATATATATATGTGTGTGTGTGTGTGTGTGTGATACGATCAACAAAGTAAAGTGATATGAATGACAATTGAAAGGCTCATAATAGTATTTATAAAAACTCCCTAATTTACGACATTGTAAAGTTAACCTAACAAAACTTAATAACACGAAAACTCAAATAATAATATTATTAATTAGAATTAAAAATGGTTCGAAATATATACTCTCTCTCTCTCTCTCTCTCTCTCTCTCTCTCTCTCTCTCTCTCTCTCTCTCTCTCTCTCTCTCTCTCTCTCTACAAAATGCCCCGAGGTCACATGTGACGTTTCCACATACCCGGAACGTATGTATGATGACGTCACAACTATGACGCATGGGAAGGAAACCTCAAACATTACGATGTCTTGTTCGTGATGAGGAAATTGCTGTCATGTTCACGTGAGGGTGAGAGTAGATTAATAATAATAATAATAATAATAATAATAATAATAATAATAATAATAATATTGATGATGATGATAATGATAATAATAATGATAATAATAATACTGTAATAATAATAATAATAATATTAATAATAATAAAATAATAATAATAATAATATTAATAACAACAACAACAATAATAATAATAATAATGATAATAATAATAATAAATAATGACAACAACAACAACAATAATAATACTATTAATAATAATAATAATAATAATAATAATAATAATAATAATAATAATTATAACAACAACAACAACAATTATAATAATAATAAATAATAATACTAATAAAAATAATGATAATAACAACAACAACAACAACAATAATAATAATAATAATAATAATAATAATAATAATAATAATAATAATAATAATAATACGAATAGTAATAATAATGATAACAATAATAATAATATTAATAATAATATTAATAATACAAATAATAACGATGACAATAATAATAATAAAAATAACAACAACAACAACAACAACAACAATAATAATAACAATAATAATAATAATAATAATAATAATAAAATTGCCTCTTCGATAAGCTATTCCATTCAGGAAAACAATGGTGTTAAAAATAGCAAGAATGTATCGACCCGCAGATAATAAATTGCCTGAAACGCTCTACATATTGCTTCTACATATTGTATTTAGTTCAAGTCTCCTAGTTGAGTGATCTGCTAGTTGGTGGCTAGCTGAACTAGTTGTAGTAAAAAATAACTCTTACTTTGGAAAATCTATTATTTATATAAGAAAGTCGTAAGAGAAAATGATATTAAAGAATAGTGGAAAATAGGAAAGTGAGACTAAAGAATGATATTTTAGTGAGTCTAAGTACTATATCATCATTCTATAAATTCATTTATGCTATTAAATTGGAGTAAAATATAACTTTTACTTTGGAAAATTTATTATTTATATAAGAAAATCGTAAGAGAAAACGATATTAAAGAAAATGTGGAAAATAGGAAAGTGAGACTAAATAAGGCTATTTTAGTGGCTAAGTACTATATCTCCGTTCTACAAATCTATTTATGCTATTAAATATTGTAATATGATTCATTCATACTTAATGGGGCGATTCAAACTAAACATTTGTATGTTTATGTCAAATACAAAGAATAAAATAAAATAAATACATAGTCGTTAATAAAACATATTTGAAATTCAATATCTTTCACAATATGGTGCAATATTCAAGCTAATGATTTTCTACGCCAATGCTTGAAGTACAGAAGGAGGATAATAGCAGTTACGAAAGTGCAACTTAAGAAATTACAAAACATAAAAAAAGGAGCGAGACTGATAAAAGGTGTCCCACAAGGAGAAAGGATCACTCCTATACTAAATGAGTTTAAAGTATAAGTTATCAGAACAGGACTTCTTAAATATCTAAGAGAATTGCTATATATTGAGCAGCCAACAAATCCTGTTGACACGAGAATAGCTACAGATGGTTTTAAATTACTGGGAGAGCCATTAGGTCTATCTGCTGAGTCATCAGCAGCCATTCCCTGGCCATCCTTGGTCCTAGCTTGGGTGGAGAGTAGGCTTGGGTGCTATGTATATATATGCTCAGTCTCTAGGACATTGTCCTGCTTGCTAGGGCAGTGTCACTATCCCTTGCCTCTGCTATTCACGAGTGACCCTTAAACCTTTAAAATGCTTGTCATATTAACGAGAAAACTAAGTTTGAAATTATAATTTGATCTGGAATATTCCAGGAAACGCATTCTTCCAGCTAAAGAATATCCGTTCTGGCTAACTTCCTACTGAACAGATAAATAACATTTCCGTTCGAAGCCTAATTATGCGTCATGCACTAATCACGCAAGGAGTGTCAAGGACGCAATGACGCAAGATGATGTAATTGTATGATTAAAGAGAAGAATATATGGGACAGTTATATTATTATCATGAATTATTCATTATTCAGGCAAGCATTATATAAGATAGGTGTTTAACTCACGGGGAAACACAAGCATATAAATTATAAAAGTGATTTTACTGTGTTACGACAGTGTTTTCTTATAGTGTTTTTAATTCCGTGTTGTTTTGAGGATATCCTCAATCAAGAATAAGAAAACCATGATCTGTGTTTTGATTTTACGTGAAAACTATTGTTTTGAATGGGCCTAAAGAAATTAAATGAAAACTGTGTTGAAATTATCAGTGACTGCCTAGTGTTAAAATGCTCAGATACTGTAACGAAATACTTAAGAAATCATGAGACAATGTTGAATTTGAATTACAGTGTTGTGTATTATAAGTTAGATCGCATTAAAGGAGTTTGGAAGCCGTAGGTCTATGTGTTGTAGAGATTATTATTATTATTATTATTATTATTATTATTATTATTATTATTACTTGCTAAGCTACAACCCTAGTTGGAAAAGCAGGGTGTTATTATTATTATTATTATTATTATTATTATTATTATTATTATTATTATTAGCTAAGCTACAACCCTAGTTGGAAAAGCAGGGTGCTATTATTATTATTATTATTATTATTATTATTATTATTATTATTATTATTATTATTATTATTATGACTTGCTAAGCTATAACCCTAGTTGGAAAAGCAGGGTGCTATTATTATTATTATTATTATTATTATTATTATTATTATTATTATTACTTGCTAAGCTACAACCTTAGTTGGAAAAGCATGATGCTATAAGCCCAGGGGCTCCAATAGGGATAAATAGCCCAGTGAGGAAAGGAAAAACGGTAAAATAAAATATTTTAAGAAGAGTAACATCAAAATAAATATCTCCAATATAAACTATAAAAACTTAAACAAATAAAGAGGAAGAGAAATAAGATATAGTGTACCCGAGTGTACCCTCAATCAAGAGAACTCTAACCCAAGACAGTGGAAGATTATTGAAGAAATTTGGAATACGTAGGTCTATGTGAGGTAGAATTTTAGAAACTAATTCTCAAGAACTTTTTTCGAGAATATCTCTCTCTCTCTCTCTCTCTCTCTCTCTCTCTCTCTCTCTCTCTCTCTCTCTCTCTCTGGTTACGGTTCATTTTTCCTTTACTTATACATATTAATCATCCATTTCTTTGCGCAAGTATTAATGGGATGGGGTTTGTTCAAGGACTTTTTGTACACCAGCCACACGTTGAGATACTATTACTAGAGTTATAGGGTCATTTGACTTGCTAGACAGTACTACATTGGATCCCTCTCTCTGGTTACGGTTCATTTTTCCTTTGCCTATACATATTAATTATCTGTTTCTTTCCGCAAGTATTAATGGGATGGGGTTAGTGTTCAATGACTTTTTGTATACCAGCCACACGTTGAGATACTATTACTAGAGTTATTGGGTCCTTTGACTGGCCAGACTGTACTACATTGGATCTCTCTCTCTCTCTCTCTCTCTCTCTCTCTGGTTACGGTTCATTTTTCCTTTGCCTATACATATACCGAATAGTCTGGCCTATTCTTTCCACATTCACCCCTGTCCCCATACTCCTAACAACACTGAGATTACCAAACCATTCTTCTTCGCTTAAGGGGTTGACTACTGCAATGCAATTGTTCAGTAGCTAATTTCCTTTTGGTAAAAGTAGAAGAGAATCTTTAGCTATGGTAAGCAGCTCTTCTAGGAGAAGGGCATTCCAAAATAAAACCAATGTTCTCTAATGTTGGGTAGTGCTATAGCCTCTGTACCATGGCCTTCTCCAGTCTTGGGGTCGAGTTCTCTAGCTTGAGGGTACACTATTCTATCTTATTTCTTTTTGTTTTGTTAAAGTTTTTTTTTATATTTTATATAGGAAATATTTAATGTTACTGTTCTTAAAATATCTTTATTTTTCCTTGTTTCCTTTCCTCACTGGGGTATTTTCCCTTTTTGGGCCCCTGGGCTTATAGCATCTTGCTTTTCCAACTAGGGCTGTAGCTTAGCAAATAATAATAATAATAATAATAATAATAATAATAATAATAATAATAAAACATTGAATACAATCAGACGCCTAAAAATTGGAAATTTATACATGAGATATAAAGACGTCACATCAGCATTTCCATCTTATACCTTCATTTCCGATTATCCTTCAGTACATTTCTCCTACAATGATTACTTTCCCAAAGGAAATGATCAAACATCCTGCTTGCGTTGGATTAGAGAATAATAATAATAATAATAATAATAATAATAATAATAATAATAATAATAATAATAATAATAATAATAATCTCCTCCTAAGCCTATTGACGTAAAGGGCCTTGGTTAGATTACGCCATTCATCATCTCCTACTTCACGCTTCATAGTCCTCAGCCATGTGTGCCTGGGTCTTCCTACTCTTCTAGGGCCCTGTGGAGCCCAGTTGAAAGTTTGGTGAACTAATCTCTCTTGGGGAATGCGAAGAGCAAGCCCAATAATAATAATAATAATAATAATAATAATAATAATAATAATAATAATAACAATAATAATAATAATAATAATAAGGTTCATTATCCTACGATTAAAATTGTGGCCAGGAAGCTGTTCACAAACAAACACACACACAAAAAGGGGGTAGAACATAACCTTCTTCCAATGTCGTTGGCGGAGATAATAATAATAATAATAATAATAATAATAATAATAATAATAATAATAATAATAATAATAATAATAATGCCTGCTCACTACACACTATGATAATACAAGGAGAAATTGGTGTGTTGATTATTCTTAATATATAAATAAGTTATGATCGTTAAATGTACTTATATTTATGTATATTTTCACTTAATTTTTCATTATTATTATTACTATCATTATTATTATTATTATTATTACTTGCTAAACTACATCCCTAGTTGGAAAAGCAGGATGCTATAAGCCCAAGGGCCCCAACAAGGAAAGTAGCTTAGTGAGCAAAGGAAACAAAGAAAACTAAAATATTTTAAGAACAGTAACAATATTAGAATAAATATTTCATATATATACTATAAAATCTTTGACAAAACAATAGGAAGAGAAATTTGATAGAATAGTGTGCCCGAGTGGACCCTCAAGCAAGAGATCTCTAACCCAAGACAGTGGAAGACCATGGTACAGAGGCTGTGGCACTACCCAAGTCTAGAGAACAATGGTTTGATATTGGAGTGTCCTTCTCCATGAAGAGCTGCTTACCATAGCTAAAGAGTCTCTTCTACCCTTACCAAGAGGAAAGTGGCCACTGAACAATTACAGTGCAGTAGTTAACCCCTTGGGAGAAAATTAAAACTAATAATGATGTTACTCTTTTCTTTATAGTATTTGAATATCTATTAATATGCTTAAAATGGTATCAGTACAGTGCTATAGATTTATATTTATCATCCTCATTATTATTATTGTTACTATTACTAACTATTAAAATTTTCTAATTAAGATATTCCTTGGACATTTAGTACTATACGAGCATATGCGTTTAGGGAGCATACATACATACATACATACATACATATCTACATATGTGATGTTAATCATCTATATTGATATAGATAAATGTAAGGATGCAAAATTTTTTTATCATAATTCCTGATCTCTCGAACGTTGTTGACAGAGTAGACGTATATCGAAAAATGTCTTGTTCGCTAAACGAATAGTTTAGCTGGATACATTTTCCTTCTTTTTTTCCTTCAGTCGAAGGACAAAGGTTTAACTTGTGGTTTTGCAATGAGGAAACTGCGAGTCGTGGGATTGTTACGACATAATTAGTTTAGTATACGCAAACGCATTGCGTAGATATGGGAGCTTTTGTTAATTATAACAGATGAGTAATAAAGCTTTCTCTTTAATTACGTAAAACGAGAAGAGATAATAAAAATGTCCGGAGGAATGAAACTCAAGAGCTTTACGAAGCTAACGGCTTGTTGGGCAACGCAAGATGCCAAGGGCATTGAGAGAGAGAGAGAGAGAGAGAGAGAGAGAGAGGAGAGAGAGAGAGAGAGAGAGAGAGAGAGAGAGAGTTTCCAAACAGGATATATCTTGGTGAAA
>NW_027171847.1:5000-25000 GCF_036898095.1 Palaemon carinicauda
AAGCTAAATGACACAGCCACTACAACGACGGAGAGGGCTACAACACCAGAATTCGTGTCTACGAGTCGACAGGCAACTGAAGGTGTTCAAGTGAACGAAAGCAATCAAAGGATGAAGATGCTTCATCTGATCGAAGAAACGAAGATTTTGGATTGCCACGCAAAAGACACCCTAAGTCTTGCGTATAGTATATGGGACCTCTTAGGGAAACGCTATACTTCGTAGACGGCATTCCAAAAACTGAGTTGTGGCAGCTGATGATGGAAAGAAAGGAACTTTATTATCGGTTCAGACTAAGTCTGGAGGTTGTTAAGGATTATCTTAACGACCGAAAAAGGGCAAAGAAAATCGGGAAAACAAGGTGAGTGATTGGAGAGGGGTATCCCAAGTACTGAATGACGAACAGAGGTCCTTCCTAAATAATGAAGGATCGGAATGGTTTTGATAAGTTCGGAAAAATGCGAATGCCAATAGCGCCTGGCTCGTGGCCAAAGATCAAAGGCCACGATTTCTTCCCTCTACTAACATGGAAGGCCAAATGGGAACATGATATCCCTTTAGCACAATGTGAGGCTTATCATCAGAAATTAGTTTTAGAACTTTGGGATCTGTTGCCTTACAAGTTATGGTCTGCGTTACATCAGTATCGACCGGACGAAGAAACAGACTCGGCCAAAGATGACGGAGAGAGGGCCAGCCAAAGAAGCTGTTGGTGAGGCAGGAAATGAAAGTGTAGGGAGCTTGACCCCGGTTGAAATCAAATTAAAGGCTTTAGATAATAAGCCTAATGCAAAGGAAACTGATAAAAGTCTAAGAAGACAATGGGAGGACTATGGAATTGAGGTCTGGCTGCAAAAAGAATGGCAAGAGTTTCTGAAGAAAAACAAAGATAGGAAGTTCGAAGAAATCAAGAGACCCTTCGACAATAATTTTCCACGTATTGAAGCGTTTCATCCAAACGCAGTTATTCTGGAGAATGAATTATCTCATGAAGAAGGAGGTAAAACATTGCAAAACTGCTGGTTCATTATCCATGGCATTTTGGTATAAAGGGATTGCGAAAAAGGTGGAAAACGCCATCGGAATAGAAGCAAGAATCCGATACGAGTTCACACCTGCGCCTTGGCATAAACTATTTTTTTCACGACTGGCAGCCGTTATAGACAATATCCACTGGAAAGGAATCGGACTCAACGAACTTCAGGTGAGACATGTAGTTTTGGACGAGTTTTGGTTTCCCCATATAATAGAATTTAAGGAAATTTCATATTTTGGAAAAATGATTAAAATGAAGTTGTTCCAAAGACGGATGGATCTATTTCTGACAATATGCCAACATCGTACACGAACGATGTTTACTGTTTCGGCCGCCTCGTTCAGGAGTATTATTAAAGAAATTTGGTGAGTTTTTAGAAGACTGAGGTATTTGAATTCGTGGCCGATATAAATGCAAGACCTTCAATGATGGACTTCCATTTTCATTTTGATCAATTAGCGAAAAAGTTGCACTGGCTAAACAAATCTTTTTTTATCCTGTCAATACTAAAAAAATTTGCATTAAAAAATGGATATATATTGAGGGAAAGGAGGATAAAAAAAAGATATCTCTGTCAATTAAAATTCTCAGAAATAAAAGAACGGTTGTTGTGGCCTGATTGGAAACGTCTCTGTTTGGTGTTTTTCAGACTGGGGCTCGAGTCCCGTTCAGACTCGTTAGTTCCTTTGGTCGCTGTAACCTTACCACCCTTGTGAGCTAAGGATTGGGGCTGTGGGGATAGCCTATAGGTCTATCTGCTGATTCATCAGCAGCCAATGTCTGGCCCTCCTTGGTCCTGACTTGGGCGCTGATCATATGTACATATGGTCAGTCTGTAGGGCATTGTCCTGCTTGATAGGGCAATGTCACTGCCCTTTGCCTCTGCCATTCATGAGCGGCCTTTAAACCTTTAAATGGGTTCACGTCGATGGCATTCCCAAAACGGAGAAGCCCTTTGAAAGAGATGACATTTAGGAAGCGTTTCCTTAATGCATGAAGGATCTGTGAAGGATAGATACGACTGAAGTCTTTCTCTTCTTCAATTGCATAAAAAAATTGTCTTATTATGAAAGTCTTTTTGGGTGTTCGGTGATCAATCTATTCTGAAGTAGTGTTTTTACTCTTTTTTTCATTTTCCCTTTTTTCGAGTTTGGTTCTCCTGTTTTGTTTTGAGCTGTTGATTCTCATCTTAATTTGTTGGTGAAGAACTTGCGGTCTATTAAAATTCTCCTTCTTGATCTAGATATTAATCTCTGGCACCGTCATTTGATTAGTAGGCCTACGTTATGTTCAGTGGCCACTTTTTTTTTACTAGATCTTGGCTTTTTCACCTTGATATTGGCGTCTTGGCTTTTTTGGGCGAAATTTACTTAAATCTTGGCTTTTTACTGGTTTGAGGATCAAAATTAAAATTTTTGAAATGAATTGCTTAATTAAAGGTAAAATTGTTTAATAACATAACTCCAGTTTTTATTCTTAATCACATACCCAATGGTTAGCCTACAAACAACTCTCTCTCTCTCTCTCTCTCTCTCTCTCTCTCTCTCTCTCTCTCTCTCTCTCTCTCTCTCTATTACATCTCATTCCCGACGTGTATCGAACGTGCTCCCTCTGCACTTGTTGTATAATTGTAGGATTCTAGATGTACAATAACTACTCTAATAATATTTGGTAATTGATAATGAAAACACGATAATTCTGTCAGTTTGGTAAAATATTACGATTAAATCCAGATGGCAAACTGGCGCCCGCCAGGCACGTGGCATTTCTGTTCGTAGCAAGTTAGTGAGAGTAGTGTTTGATTAGTTGTGAAACCGGCATTATTTTGTGCAATCTTTTCTAGGCAATACAACTAAATATCAATAGTTTATCGAAAAGATGAGTGATTCAGAGGAACCAGGTGTTAGTGGATATTCAACTCCATCTAAAAAGAGGAAGATATGGTATCAGCAAAGCTTTAAGAAAGAGTGGTTAGTGGATCCTGAATTCAAAGACTGGCTTCAGGCTGATGCCAAAGACAAATATGCAGCTCTGTGTACAATATGTGATGCCAAGTTAAAAAATTGTAATAGATCTAGATTACTTACTCATAAAACTTCAGCTAAGCATTTGAAGTGTTTTGCCTCAAGGAAGAGTTCTGTTAGCATTGAACATTTTGTGCAAAAAAAGGAAACCAGAACAAGATTTTCAAAATAAAGTAAATACAGCTGAACTCTATCTTGCAGCATACATGGCTGAAAAAAATGTTCCATTTTCTCATGCTAATCATTTGGTAGAAATACAGAAAAAAATTTTCCCAGAGTGTCAAGTGGCATAGGAGATGAAAATGAAAAAAACAAAGGCATCCTATGTCATTCAAGACGGAATTGCTTGGGAAGAAAAACAAGAAATGGCTAAAATATGTAGAGAAATTAGGTTTTCATTAATTATAGATGAAAGCACTGACATTGCAGTCTCTCAGATTTTAGCCATCATGGTTAGATTTTATGATAAAAAGAGAATGAAAGTAACTGATGCTCTGTTAGATATAGTTGAAGTTGATAATGCTAGTGGAGAAGGCCTTTACCGAGTTGTGAAAGAGTTACTTATCAGTAAGGATATACCTTTAACTAATGTTATTGGATTTGCCAGCGACAACTGCTCAACAATGATGGGTAGTAATACCGGGTTCCAAGCACATTTAAAGAAAGATATACCTTCAGTATTTGTGATCGGCTGTGTTTGCCATTCTTTTGCCTTGTGCTCAAGCCATGCTTGTTCTCAATTACCTTCATATTTGGAGGCATTTTTGAAGAATGTATGCTGCTATTTTGCACGCAGCTGTAAGCGGCAAAGTTCATTCAAATTAATTCAAGATATTGTTGATAGTCCCAAGCATAAGGTGTTGAAACTGTCTCAGACTCGGTGGCTGTCTCGAGGAGAGGTAATAGGAAGAATTTTGGAACAATGGGAAGCGCTGGTATTGTTCTTCGAAAGTGAAGCAAGGACAGATAAAATTGATGGAGCAGCTGAGATTTTACATTCAATGAAAAACCGTGGCACAAGGCACATGCTGCTATTTTTAAACTATATAATAAAGAAGATAGATAAGATGAATACAGAATTCCAATCTGAATATTTCAGACTAAGCTCCCTCTTTTCAACCATAGCAGATGAATATCGCAGCATTATTGGAATGTTCATTAAACCAGAAATCTTAGAATCACATAGACTTTCAGAAATTGACCCAAGAAATTCGTCTAATTTCCTTGACAGTAAAGATCTGCACCTAGGAGGAAGATGTGAAGCTTTGCTGATGAATGAGCTTATTGGAGAAGGTGAAAGAAACTTTCGTCGTGATTGTCAGAAGTTCCTATCAGAGCTTTGTGTGCAAATAAGGAAAAGATTCCCGTTTGAAGATGATAGTGTACTAGCTCTTCTTCAAGTTCTGGAGCCCAAGCTTTCACTGTCACCACAAAAAAGGGTAAAGTCGATAATTAAACTTGCATCTCACTTTCCACAATTAGTTAAAGAGGAAGACCTTGATGATCTGGATGATCAGTGGCAAAGTCTTTTGCATGCACGCTCTTCCACAGAGAACTTAAATCTATCGCCGTGTTCATTTTGGGCAGAACTAGACAATATCAAAGATGGTACAAACAAAAGCAAATTTGGGATTCTTTCTAATTTTATGTGTAATCTTTTAGCCCTCCCTCACTCGTCGGCAGCAGCAGAAAGAGTTTTTTCTCAAGTTAATGTAATTAAGAACAAACAAACAAACAGGTTACTAACGGACACAGTGGCCAATAGACTGCTTGCAAAGCAAGCAATTGCTAGACAGGACGTCACTTGCTATAACTGGAAGCCATCTAGTTTTCTCCTAAATGAACTGAAAAATGGTAAATGTCATCAAAGATATCAGGAAAAAACAAGGAAATGTGCTGAAATTACCATACATCCAGCTGAAGAGGAAAATGATGATATAAGTGACATGGCAAAACCCCCCCAAGTGTTTCTTCTTTAGTTTATTTAACATCATTGGTAAGTAGAATTGGATCTTGATATTGTACCAACCGTGTTTCACACAATTGTACATAATTCCTTTTGTATATATTATGGTTGTATCTTCGCTCTTCCCTCGCACTAAAACGAACATGAAAATTCAAGTCTGGTTTTTCCTCTGTGATTTTGTCTGCCTTGTGAACTTGTCACGTCCTGTTGCCTTGAGGTTTTGTATATAAGGAGAGTGTTCCACAACAATATAACTCAGTCGTTTCCAATCTGCCTTTGATTTCACAACTCCTCTCTCGGCCCGTCACATTGGTGACCCCGGAAGTCGACTCGCTTCCACCGCCTTCCACCCCCACCCCCTCGCCCCTCCATCGTTGGTACTATGACGGACTCTACGGCAGTTGGCGCTACGGCCTCTCCATTCAAACTTTCATCGTTTGCCAGCGGAGAGGCGTTTGCTTGGTTTCAGCGCGCAGAAGTCCAGTTTCGTATCAGGGGCGTGACTCGCTCAACCACCAAAGCGGATTATGTTCTCGCGGCGATACCCGAGGACACCTTCCCAGAAATATCCGACTGGCTTTGTGAACAAGGAGACACCCCAATAGCGTATGACGACCTCAAATCATACCTTCTGCAACAGTACTCGCCGTCGCCAGCCGCCCGTATAGCAAAGCTTTTTCAGCTCTCGCAACAACCGTTGGGGGACCAAAGGGCTTCGCTTGCCCTCAGGGAAATGACCAGTATCGCTCGCCTTCAACCTGCCGCAGACGGCTCTCCTCGTGAGGTGAACCTACTCTGTGCCCTTTGGATACGCCGTTTACCTGAACCTGTGCGCGCTGCCATACCTGATGTCGATAGTTTACACATAAAAGACTTGATGACCAAAGCCGACGCCCTTATGGACAGCCACTTCAAGACCTCCATCAACGCCTCCACCCCTGACGACGAGGATGCCTATTCAACGTACACCGAAGCTGACATGAATGCCGTAGGACATACACGCCTACCCCGTGACATGCCGAAGCGGCGACAAAGCCGCCCACCACCCACCAATCGCTCGCGCCCCAACGAACGACTTCTACAGCCACTTACTACCTCCCATCCACCGCAGTTTTGCTACTACCACTTCAGATTCGGGGCAACCGCGAAGAAATGTGCCAAAGATTGTCAGTGGCCAAAAAACGTGTAAGTAGGCCATCGCTTGTGGCGGTGGCCTCCCATGTTTCTAATCTTTTCTTTTTACAGGATGCAGGAACGGGCGTGCGATTTTTGGTAGACACGGGTGCTTGTCGTTCTCTTTTGCCAAGGAAACTCTTTAAGGCACAACGTAGTCTGTCTACATCTGCCGACGTCCGCTTGGTAGCTGCCAACGGATCTGCGATACCCACCTACGGTTACGAGAGCCTCACATTATCGTTCGGAAACGGTAAATTCAATTGGAAGTTTCTCGTTGCTGACGTCACAATGCCAATCCTCGGTGCGGATTTCCTCTCTCATTTCCACCTTCTGGTCGATGTCGCCCACCGACGATTGGTCAACGCGGACTCGTACTTGTCGACACCTCTTCAACCCGCCCCCTCTAACCTCGCTCTCCACATCAGCGCACCCACGGATGCCTACGCCCACCTCCTCACGTCGTACCCGGAAGTTTTCCGTCCAGAACTTCGCAAAACGCCCACGGTTCCTGCTAAGCACGGTATTTATCACCATATCAAGACGACGGGACCCCCAGTCTTCGCAAAATTCAGACGTCTGGCACCGGAACGATTGGCAGCCGCCAAACAGACGTTCGCCGAAATGGAGAAAATGGGCCTTTGCCAAAAGGCCTCCAGCCCATGGTCGTCACCCTTACACATCGTTCTGAAGAAAGACGGCTCCCTCCGTCCGTGCGGGGATTACAGGCGCCTGAACATGCAAACAGAACCGGATCACTACCCCCTCCCAAACATTGCCGATGTAACCTCCTACCTGCACAAAGCAAAGGTTTTCTCTACGCTTGACCTCCTGAAGGGGTATTATCAGGTGCCTATGAACCCAGAAGACATCCCCAAGACCGCCATCACCACTCCGTTTGGTACATACACCTTCAATTACTCCTGTTTTGGCCTTCGTAATGCTGGGGCAACGTTTCAACGTCTCATGGATGGCATCTTAGGGGACCTCCCTTTCTGTGTATGTTATGTGGACGACATACTTGTGTTCTCCTCCTCAAAAGAGGAACACCTCCGTCACCTGCGCATCGTGCTCGACCGCCTGCAACAAAACGGCCTTGTAGTCCGGTACGACAAGTGTACCTTTGGCGCCAACGAAGTGTCGTTCTTAGGGCACCGTATCACTCCTGAAGGAGTCCATCCCCTCCCTGAGAAGGTAGCAGCCGTTCAGAATTTCCCCACGCCCTCGACCGTCAAAGCTCTGCAGGAATTCTTGGGCATGATCAACTATTATCACCGCTTTCTGCCAGCCATTGCCGCCACTCTTGCTCCCCTCTACGCCTCCCTCAAGGGCAAGCCAAAGGACCTGAAGTGGAGTCCCCTTCAAGAAGCGGCCTTCTGCAATGCAAAGAAGGCCCTATCAACTGCTGCGGCTCTCACTTTTCCTATCCCACACGCCCCTCTCCTTCTCTCCACCGATGCCAGCGACGTCGCTATTGGTGCAGTACTCGAGCAGGTGGTCAAAGGCTCGCCCCGCCCATTGGCCTTCTTCAGCAGAAAACTGTCCAAGGCAGAATCGGGTTATTCTACCTTCGATCGAGAATTGCTGGCGGTGCACCTGGCTGTCTGTCACTTTCGCCATTTCTTAGAAGGTACGCCCTTCGTCATTCGCACAGACCACATGCCTCTGGTGCACGCTTTCACTCGACAGTCTGACGCCTGGTCCACCCGTCAACGCCGACATCTCTCCGCCGTGGCTGAATACAATTGCACCCTCCAATACGTCCCTGGGAAAATGAATCCCGTTGCCGATGCCCTGTCAAGAAACACGTTGGCTGCCGTTCAACTGGGATTGGATTACAACGCTCTAGCTGAAGCCCAACGACAGGATCCAGAGTATCAAGCTTGTAGGACATCCTACACGTCCCTCCGTTGGGAGGATTTTCCCCTCGAAAACTCCAACACCACCCTCCTCTGTGACGTCAGTACTGGTAGACCGCGACCTTGGATTCCTGCTCCCATGCGCCGACAGGTGTTTGATTTCATCCACGACCTTTCACATCCCTCGTGCCATTCTACTGCACAGCTGCTGAAGGCAAAGTTCATTTGGCACGGCATTTCTAAGGATGCTAAGGATTGGGTCCGTGCCTGTACTTCTTGCCAAACTTCCAAAGTACATCGACACACGGATTCAGGAGTGGGCACCTTTCCTCAACCTCAGCGTCGTTTCGCACACATTCACGTCGACGTTGTAGGCCCCCTACCCACATCACAAGGACATCGTTACCTGTTTACCATCATCGACCGCTCCACTCGTTGGCCTGAAGCCATTCCCATGGACACTGCAACGTCCGCCTCATGTACATCTGCCTTACTCTCTGGATGGATTTCAAGATTCGGTATCCCTGAGCATATTACTTCTGACAGGGGAACCACTTTCACCTCTCAATTATGGACGTCATTAGCGAATCTCCTGGGCATCACCCTACATCACACAACGGCCTACAACCCCGCTGCCAATGGAATGGTTGAACGTTTTCATCGCACCCTCAAAGCAGCTTTGATGTCCCGCTGCAAGGATTGCAACTGGTTTACTCAGCTTCCCTGGGTCCTCCTTGGACTAAGGACCACTCCTAAAGACGCCCTCGACGTCTCGGCAGCTGAAATGGTGTATGGCGACCCGTTGGTCGTCCCTGCCGAGTTTTTTTCCTTCTACAACCTCCTCCGACGATCTCCAGCGCATACGTCACGTCGTGGGAAAATTTACTCCGTGCCGCCAGACTTACAAGCCCCCAGCGAAGCATCACATACCAACGGACTTGCACTGTGCAACGCACGTCTTCCTGCGCAACGACACCAGCAAGCCACCGTTAACGTCCCCTTACACAGGACCTTACCTTGTGATCCGACGCAGTCCGAAAGCATTCCTCCTAAACATTCGGGGCAAAGAAGACTGGGTCTCCATTGATCGTCTAAAACCTGCTTATCTTCTGCCAGATGACCCGCCTACAGTTCGCCTCTCTAGATCAGGGCGCCCTATTTAACATGTACAGTATGTCATTTTTAGGGGGGGAGCCATGTACCAACCGTGTTTCACACAATTGTACATAATTCCTTTTGTATATATTATGGTTGTATCTTCGCTCTTCCCTCGCACTAAAACGAACATGAAAATTCAAGTCTGGTTTTTCCTCTGTGATTTTGTCTGTCTTGTGAACTTGTCATGTCCTGTTGCCTTGAGGTTTTGTATATAAGGAGAGTGTTCCACAACAATATAACTCAGTCGTTTCCAATCTGCCTTTGATTTCACAACTCCTCTCTCGGCCCGTCACAATATACTTTTCTATAGATGTGATAATTCAATATTGACGCTATGGTAACTGTTTGAATCTTGGCCTTTCGTGGCTGATCTTGGCTATTTTTGAGGCCACATCTTGGCTTTTATGAAATATCAGAGTAGCAACACTGGACTCAACAGAGAAGCTCAGTTGCCGATGAGCAGTTAGAGGACTTAAGTCATAATTCGGACACTCCCAGTAGCGCTTGCCTCTCGTCTGTCAAAACCGGACGAGAGGCAAGCGCTTTTGCTTTAATATATTCAATCTCAATCAAACTAGGTACTGAGGACTATTTTAAGTGGAGTAATATAATAATCAATATCTAATATGAGTTATCTAATAGACCATACGCATTCCTACACAGGAATGCGACAATTTAACGGCCTCTCTCTCTCTCTCTCTCTCTCTCTCTCTCTCTCTCTCTCTCTCTCTCTCTCTCTCATTAAAGACAATGAATGCATGACTCCAGTAGAAAGAATTATAGGATAGAATCCACAATCCTTCACTGTTAAAGATGATGATTACGAAAACATTTTGTTGTATATGTATAAAAGTTACACACATCACTATCATCGAATTACCCTAACCTGCACCTGATCCTGGATATGGTTTTCCAAAAGTTAAACCTATTATTTCTTCAATTACGAAAATTCTTACTTCAAACTATAAATACGAATTTAAAAAGGAAGAAGAAATAGAACACTTTGATTCGAGGCAAGAAGTCATGTGACAGTTTCGTTTCGAGACAAGAAATCATGTGACCGTTTCGTTCGTGGTAATCTCTCTCTCTCTCTCTCTCTCCTCTCTCTCTCTCTCTCTCTCTCTCATGTATTGTTTGTAGACCTATTTTTCTTCTGAATATCTTCATTTTTGTAATTACGTTATAATTTATAACCATTATTTGGTATTTCTTGATAAATATGAACATATTTGGACAATTCACAGAACGACATGAAGTAAGAATCCGAGAGGTTGGACAGCATAGATGTAAGAGAGAGAGAGAGAGAGAGAGAGAGTTGAAGAATATGTGTTGGAGGAAGACTGTGGGAGATCTAGTTGTGAAATTGTGGGAGTGTTGGAGGACTGGGCGAGAATGACGAAAGATTGTTGGAGATTGACTGTTGGAGGCAGATTATGAAAGAACTGATAGAATGTTGAAGAAATTTGCTGGAGGAAAAATATTAGGTCAAATTATGTTGAAGATTGTTGTTGGGGAAGAAAGAGGGAGAGGAATGGTGTCTGGTAGTAATAGGCCTAGTCAACCCTGCCTCTCCACTCCCTTGGTTTAATGGCATTATGTCATGGACAGATTATGATTTTGTAATAGACCTATTTCATAAATTTCATTATTAATACTTTCGATTTTAGAGTGAAAATAGGAAAGTTAAATTACATGGACTTTGGTCTATTGCGTAGCTTAAACTCTCTCTCTCTCTCTCTCTCTCTCTCTCTCTCTTAGATTTTTGTCTCTTAAACATGCACGAGCGCACATATACAATTACGTTTCATACATACTTATAGACAATCAATATTGGTAATAAAAAAACAAAGGAAAAAGAGGAAAAGAGATATCAAATTTGAGAGAGAGAGAGAGAGAGAGAGAGAGAGAGAGAGAGAGAGAGAGAGAGAGAGAGAGAGAGAGAGAGAGATAGCAAGGTAAAAGACGTATACAATTGTAAAAAGGCAACGGAAATAATCACCCTTACTGTCTGACATCATAAGGGCGAGAACAGTTTGCTCCAGGTAACTGGATACTCACAAAGTGTTATTATACAATATGAAAGACTGTGTACTCATTTAGCCTTATTGGTTTTTGTATATTATCATATTAGATTAGGTATTTCAAATTGACTTTTTCCGTCATATTAAATGGAAGAGTAATATGGCTCCTGATCCCTACGTTTAACATACATAATTCATGCAGTTTTAAATCTTATTTAGTTAGCCTTGGCAGAGAGAGAGAGAGAGAGAGAGAGAGAGAGAGAGAGAGAGAGAGAGAGAGAGAGTTAAGGACAAGATTTTATTGCGATTAATGACACTCGAACTATCTCTATACTTTTAAAATCATCTCAAAACATTTGAAACTATTGCAATACTTTTGAAACTATCTTAAAACTTTTCTATCCTAAAACTTTAAAACTTTCTTAAAACTTTTTAAACTATCCTAAAACTTTGAAACTATCTAAACTTTGAAACTATCTTCAAACTTTTGTAAACTATCTTCAAACTTTTGCAATTATCTTAAAACTTTTTGAAACTATCTTAAAACTTTTGGAACTATCTTAAAACTTTTGGAACCATCTTAAAACTTTTGTTGAAACTAACTTAAAACTTTTGAATTTATCTTAAAACTTTCGAAACTATCTTAAAACTTTCGAAACTATCTTAAAACTTTCAGAACTATCTTAAAAACTTTGTTGAAACTAACTTAAAACTTTTGAAAACTATCTTAAAACTTTCGAAACTATCTTAAAACTTTCAGTACTATCTTAAAATTTTTGAAACTATCTTAAAACTTTTGAAACTATTCCAAAACTTTTGAAACTATCTCAAAACTTTCGAAACTATCTTAAAACTTTCGGAACTATCTTAAAACTTTTGAAACTATCTTAAAACTTTTGAAACTATTTCAAAACTTTTGAAACTATCTTAAAACTTCTGGAACTATCTTAAAACTTTTGAAACTATCTCAAAACTTTTGAAACTATCTTAAAACTTTCAAAACTATCTCAAAACTTTTTGAAACTATCTCAAAACATTTGAAACTATCTTCAAACTATGAAACTATCTTAAACCTGTGTATCTTTAAAGTTTGAAACTATTTTTTCCATCTTAAAACTTTCGAATTATCTTCAAAATGAACAACTACTGTGACTAAATATCCCTAATTAACAGCCTATGTAAAACTCACAGGGACAAGACGGAATCCTGTCAAGTCTAAAAGCTAAATTGCGACTTGAAAGAAGCAGTGTGATGAAATAAGGAGAGAGAGAGAGAGAGAGAGAGAGAGAGAGAGAGAGAGAGAGAGAGAGAGAGAGAGAGAGAGAGCAAAAAATCCCTATCACTCACTTTTCACCTTCCTATCAACCCCCGAGAGAGAGAGAGAGAGAGAGAGAGAGAGAGAGAGGGGGGGGGGGGGGTCTTTAAGTGGTTGGTTGTCACAACACACAATATTAGTGTAATCGGACGAGACGGCGGGAGGGACGAGTTAAAATTCTATACGGAAATTCTTCCGTCAACAGGACTTAATAATTACTGTCTTCCAATCCATCTTATTCTGGCAACGGAAACCATAATATCTCTGAGACTATTACTTACAACATTTAGAGAATACTCTCTCTCTCTCTCTCTCTCTCTCTCTCTCTCTCTCTCTCTCTCTCTCTCTCCATGCATTGTTCGTAGACGCATTTATCTTCTGAATATCTTCATTTTTGTAATTATGTTATTATTCGTAACCATTATTTGATATTACTTGATAACTATGAACATATTTGGACAACTCAGAGATCGACATGAAGTAAGAATCCGAGAGGTTGGACAGCATAGATAGAAGAACACACACACACACACACACACAGAGAGAGAGAGAGAGAGAGAGAGAGAGAGAGAGAGAGAGAGAGAGAGAGAGAGAGAGAGAGCATTATAATTAATATTTTCTCTATAATGCTAAAGCATAGTCTTTGCTTAGTTTCACTTGTGCCAAATGTAAATGGAACTTCTAATGCATTATCAGTGTTATTAAGGGGAATGATGTTGTCAGGAGGAAATTTGGCAACGCTGCTCATCGCCCACTCAAATCATTCTTTTTTTTTTTCTTTTTTAGATATAGATATTTCTATTTTGTTCATCATGTGTTATTTATTGTTATTTTCATTATATTATCTATATAATTTTCAACTTTATTATCCTCTATAAATCTGATATGTTCTAGGTATTATGTTTGTACCAACACACGCACATTTACTATAAGAAGCTGCTCCTTGCAATGGACCGTAGATGTTAGTACTATCCCATTTCACTAGACTAACTGCAAGCAAAATTAACTATCTTCTCAGATAATTAAGCCAAACTTATTCAAACAATAGAGAAAAACCTACATAGAAAGCATTGACGTAGGCCTAGTTTTATGTCTCAAATTCGTTAACTTTATCCTAATCGCGAAATAGACATATTTGGTGTTCGAATGTCTTTAAATTTAGAGGTAGAAGGGTGGCCAGGGCCCCAGCCACCTGTTGAGGTACTACCGCTAGAGTTATGGGGTCTTTGACGGGCCAGACTGTACTACATTGGATCCTTCTTTCTGGTTACAATTCACCTTCCCTTTGCCTACACTGACACCAAATAGTCTAGCCTATCCTTTACACATTCTTCTCTGTCCTCATACACCTGACAACACTGAGATTACCAAACAATTCTTCTCTCAAGGGGTTAACTACTACTGCACTGTAATTGTTCAGTGGCCACTTTCCTCTTGGTAAGGGTAGAAGAGACTCTTTAGCCATGGTCTAGGAGAAAGACATTCCAAAATCAAACCATTGTTCTCTAGTCTTGGGTAATGGCATAGTCTCTGTACCATGGCCTTCCACTGTCTTGAATCAGAGTTCTCTTGCTTGAGGGTACACTCGGGCACACTATTCTATCTGATTTCTCTTCCTCTTGTTTTGTTAAAGTTTTTATACTTTATTTTGGGAATATTTATTTTAATGTTATTGTTCTCAAAGTTTTCTATTTTTTCCTTGTTTCCTTTCCTCGCTGAGTTATTCTCCCCTTTGGAGCCCTTGGGCTTATAGCATCCTGCTTTTTTGAACTAGGGTTACAGCTTAGGAAATAATAATAATAATAATAATAATGGTTCGTTCATGTGCTTCTTTGGTTTTAAAACTCTCTCTCTCTCTCTCTCTCTCTCTCTCTCTCTCTCTCTCTCTCTCCTCTCTCTCTCTCTCTCTCTCTCTCTCTGCGAAAACTCTTCCGTTAAATAGATATATATCATTACAATAAGCAACGTAAATAATGACCCTTACTGCCTGACGTCGTAAGGGTGAGAACAGATTGTTCAGGATAAAAACTAAAATGTTGTATAAATTATTTACCTTTTTGGGGGATTTTGTTTATTATTATATATAATAAATTCTAACTGAGAATGTGTAGCTTATGTTATGCAAAATATTTCTGGACCCAATATCTGAATATATCGTTTTCCTGTGTGTCTAGGCCTCGATGCTCTCAATGACGTTGGGGGGAGAGAGAGAGAGAGAGAGAGAGAGAGAGAGAGAGAGAGAGAGAGAGAGTTATATTCCATTATTCTCTGTAATGCTAAAGCGTAGATTTTTATTAGCCTCCCTTATTGCCAAATGTAAATGTCTAATCCAGTCTCAATATTATTAAGGGAAATAATGTTGTCAGGAGAAATTTGGCAACGCTGCTCTTCGGTCACTTCGAGTTATTCGTTTTCTGAAATATAAGCAGTTTTATGTTGTTCATGATGTTTTATTTATTAATAATTTTCATAATATTGTCTATAACATTTTCACATTCATTACGAAATGCTAATTTTCAAATAATTTCTAAAAAAAAGTAGACCTTATCGTTATGCAGTAAATCGAAGCTACTCGGAGTTATCATCGACCTTAAAGACGAGGGAATAGAGAAGGAAATCCTTCCACTGTCACATACGCCCTTCTATCATTGAAGGAAACGAGAAAGTTATAGAGACGCTCTCTCTCTCTCTCTCTCTCCTCTCTCTCTCTCTCTCTCAATTAGCAACACGACACTAAATCAGTTTTAGTTCTCTTTGAGTACAGAGAGAGAGAGAGAGAGAGAGAGAGCGTAGTCTATAAGTAGTTGGTTGTCAGAACGCACAATATTAGCAGCTCTTCTAGGAGAAGGACACTCCAAAATCAAACCATTGTTCTCTAGTCTTGGGTGGAGCCATAGCCTCCCTACCATGGTCTTCCACTGTCTTGGGTTGGAGTTCTCTTGCTTGAGGGTGCACTCGGGCACACTATTCTATCTTGTTTATCTTCTTCTTGTTTTGTTGAAGTTTTTGTATCTTTATAGATATTTATTTATTGTAATGTTACTCTTCTTAAAATATTTAATTTCCCTTTTTTTTCCTTTCCTCATTAAGCAATTTTCCCTGCTGGAGCCCCTGGGCTTATAGTATCCTGCTTTTCCAACCAGGATTGTAGTTTAGCAAGTACTACTACTACTACTACTACTAATAATAATAATATGTGCAACCGGACGAGACGTTGGGAGAGACGATTCAAAATTACATACGAAAATTCTTCTATCAACAGGATCCAATAATTATTGCTTTCCAATTCATCCCATTCTGGCAACGGAAACCGCAATATCTCAGAGACTTTTATTACGTAAAATCTCTCTCTCTCTCTCTCTCTCTCTCTCTCTCTCTCTCTCTCTCAACCAAATCTTACATAGAAAACAATGGCGTAGGCCTAGTTTTACATATCAAATTCATTAACGTTATTCTAATCGCGATGGAGTCGTATCTAGTGTTCGAATGTCTTTAATTCTAACTTCGACTTCACATAAGTAGTTATCATTGTAAAGGGCTTACGGTTTTAGGCATATAATAGGCATCTGCAATTCAAGTCACTTAGGCCTACACTAAAATGACACTTAAAATATAAAGTTATGATTAACAACTTTAAATCCAAATTTTGAAAACGAAGCCGATGTTAATAATTCAAATCGAACATCTGGACTTTGAGAAGAGAAGGCGCATGACGTTTCCTTCGAATATGCTCTCTTCTCTCTCTCTCTCTCTCTCTCTCTCCTCTCTCTCTCTCTCTCTCTCTCATCCATAAACTATCGCATATTATTTTAGGAGTTTTATCCCAGCTGTTACTATGTTGAGGAACGATCTCTTTAATGAGATAATTGATTTATTTCCTTATATTCATTCCTCACTGGGCTATTTTCCCCCATTAAAGCCCTTGGGCTTATAGCTTGCTTTTCTAGCGAAGCTTGTAGCCTAGGCAATAATAATAATAATAATAATAATAATAATAATAATATAGAAAGATTTGGGTATAGGCCTATACAGAAAGTGTTGGAGGAGGAAGGAGCATGTTGGAGATTCGGTGATGGAGGGAAGACTGTTGGAGATCATGTTTAGTTAATCTCTGGCACTTAACATAAGGAAAATACGACAATGATGGCTCGTTCTATCAAACATCCATTGTCAAAGTTTAATATTTATGCTCTCTCTCTCTCTCTCTCTCTCTCTCTCTCTCTCATGACACGAGGTACCCATTTCATTTTGTACTCAGTATTTGATTAGGAATTTTAGCATAAATGCATTTACTTACTGTGGGGGGGTGTCATGGATATACAGGATGTGGGGTGTCGTGCATAAAGAGAATGTAAGGGTATCATACATACATAATCTGTGGAGATGTCGTGCATGAACAGAATGTGGGGATGTCGTGCATATATAGACAGTGGGGAACATGTAATGTCCATTTTTGTTTTCTCATAATGTGATAATTTAAAACATTTCATTTTTGTGGTCAAATTAACTGTTTGCAATCTGAAGTTTGAATTTGCCAGACCACCTTTGAGAGAGAGAGAGAGAGGGAGAGAGAGAGAGAGAGAGAGAGAGAAAAGTTGAAGATTAGGTGTTGGTGGAAGACAGGGAGAGGATGGTGTCTGGTAGTAATAGGCCTAGTCAACCAACCCTGATTCTCCACTTCCTTGGTTTAATGGCATTATGTCATGGGCAGATTATGATTTTATATTAAAAAACTTATTTCATTATAATGAAGACTTATTTCATTAATAATATTTTCGATTTAGAGTAGAGGCCGATGGGGGAGGCTACCTTACGTCTTAATGAAAATAGGTTAGTTGATTTCATGGACTTTGGTCTATTGCATAGGATTTAACTCGAAATTATTCTCTCTCTCTCTCTCTCTCTCTCTCTCTCTCTCTCTCTCTCTCTCAATTCGTTAGAACAAAAACTAATAGCCTGTGTACTGCATTAGCCTGTGTTGACAACCGGGAATTATCTGGCTGAAGACACTTCCACAGGTTTAGGTCAAAACAAGTAGGCCTATTTAACCCTCCTTAGGTCAAAAGAGGTTATTACTGGAATGGATTTAGGCCTTAAAGCGCTAGATGTAACACAAGGAGGTGGACAGCATACGTCTAATAAATTGAATAAAATACTTAAGATTAAATTCAGAGAGAGAGAGAGAGACGAGAGAGAGAGAGAGAGTGGACTAAAGTACTGCCTGATTTTATATGATAGTATATATATATATATATATATCACTCATTAAAAACCTATTGACTGAACGATAGACATACGTAATATCATAAAGTGTAACTGTTTGCAATACATTAATAATAATATAATAATAATAATAAATAATAATAATGAAATTCCATTGCGAAATATGAACTAAATTGTGACTTTGCTGCCATTCAACGCTACCAGACGTACGATGACATTGAGGACGCCAAAATAGCTTATATTTTTAAACGATATATACACATTATATATATATATATATATATATATATATATATAACTGTTTATGTGAATACATGAATGAGTGCCACTCACCTTTACGTTTACGTTTGTAAAATCCCAGAATAACAGAAACTGAAAAATGAATAGCGTGGACAAATTAAACTAAATAAAGTAGCACGAAAAAAACGCAACTCCAGCGTTTAAAACCAGCGACAAAAACCGCCCAGGTGATAAAGGTTCCAAACCTTTGCCGGCAAAAGCTGATGAGATGACACGACTTTGTCATCCTGAAATGACCGCTGGGAGCGTGAGTGATAAATGTGTGTGTGTGTGTGTGTGTGTCATCTTTAGGATCATTCTAAATCAGTCGGAGGTAAAAGCTTGCAATTAAAAAGGAATTTTTGTGTTCGCACATTTTCCATGTCTACTTTGACACTTGCTTGATATCAGAGTATACTATTATTATTATTATTATTAGTATTATTATTATTATTATTATCATTATTATTATTATTATTACCAACCAAGCTAAAACCATGGTTCGAAAAGCAGGACGCTATAAGCCCAAAGCCTAACAGGGGAAAATAGCCCAGTGAGGAAGAGATATAAGGAAGCAGATAGAATAGTGTGCCTGAGTGTACCCTCAAGCAAGAGAACTCTAACCCAAGACAGTGGAAGAAGACCATAGTACAGAGGTTATGGCACTACCCAAGACTAGAGAACAATGGTTTGATTTTGGAGTGTCCCTCTCCTAGAAGAGCTGCTTACCATAGCCAAAGAGTCTCTTCTACTTTATCGAGAGGAAAGTGGCCACTGAACATAACGTACTAATCAAATGACGGGTGCCAGAGATTAATATCTAGATCAGGAAGGAGAATTTTAATAGACCGCAAGTTCTTCACCAACAAATTAAGATAAGAATCAACAGCTCAAAACAAAACAGGAGACCCAAACTCGAAAAAAGGGGAAAATGAAAAAAAGAGTAAAAACACCTACTTCAGAATAGATTGATCACCGAACACCCAAAAAGACTTTCATAATAAGACAATTTTTTTATGCAATTGAAGAAGAGAAAGACTTCAGTCGTATCTATCCTTCACAGATCCTTCATGCATTAAGGAAACGCTTCCTAAATGTCATCTCTTTCAAAGGGGCTTCTCCGTTTTGGGAATGCCATCGACGTGAAACCCATTTAAAGGTTTAAAGGCCGCTCATGAATGGCAGAGGCAAAGGGCAGTGACATTGCCCTATCAAGCAGGACAATGCCCTACAGACTGACCATATGTACATATGATCAGCGCCCAAGTCAGGACCAAGGAGGGCCAGACATTGGCTGCTGATGAATTCAGCAGATAGACCTATAGGCTATCCCCACAGCCCCAATCCTTAGCTCACAAGGGGTGGTAAGGGTTACAGCGACCAAAGGAACTAACGAGTCTGAACGGGACTCGAGCCCCAGTCTGAAAAACACCAAACAGAGACGTTTCCAATCAGGCCACAACAACCGTTCTTTTATTTCTGAGAATTTTAATTGACAGAGATATCTTTTTTTTATCCTCCTTTCCCTCAATATATATCCATTTTTTAATGCAAATTTTTTTAGTATTGACAGGATAAAAAAAGATTTGTTTAGCCAGTGCAACTTTTTCGCTAATTGATCAAAATGAAAATGGAAGTCCATCATTGAAGGTCTTGCATTTATATCGGCCACGAATTCAAATACCTCAGTCTTCTAAAAACTCACCAATTTCTTTAATAATACTCCTGAACGAGGCGGCCGAAACAGCTAAACATCGTTCGTGTACGATGTTGGCATATTGTCAGAAATAGATCCATCGTCTTTGGAACAACTTCATTTTAATCATTTTTCCAAAATATGAAATTTCCTTAAATTCTATTATATGGGGGAAACCAAAACTCGTCCAAAACTACATGTCTCACCTGAAGTTCGTTGAGTCCGATTCCTTTCCAGTGGATATTGTCTA
>NW_027171847.1:30000-35000 GCF_036898095.1 Palaemon carinicauda
CAGCAAATTGTTTAGGTGCAATAAAGCAAGTGTTTAGGCAAGAGTGAAAAAGTGTTTAGGTGTAAGGGAGCAAGTGCTTAGCTGCAAGTGGCTGAGTGTTTTAGTGTTTCAGTGCGGGGGTGAAAGGGCTTAAGCATGCGAGGCTAAGTGCTTAGGTGCAAGTAAGCAAAGGCTTAGGTGCAAGAGCAAGTGCTTAGATGCAAGAGATGACGTTCTTAGGTGCAAGGAGGATGTGCTTAGGTGCGAGAGAACAAGTGCTTAGGTGCGAGAGAGAAAGTGTTTAGGTGCGAGTAAGCAAATGCTTAGGTGCGAGGAGAAAGTGCTTAGGTGCAAAAGAGAAAGTGCTTAGGTGAGAAAGAGCAAGTGCTTAGGTGCGAGAGAGCAAGTGTTTAGGTGCGAGAGAGTATGTGCTGAGGTGTTAGAGAGAAAGTGCTTAGGTGCAGAAGAGCAAATGTTTAGGTGCGAGAGAGCAAGTGTTTAGGTGCGAAAGAGCAAATGTTTAGGTGCGAGAGAGCAAGTGTTTAGGTGCGAGAGAGCAAGTGTTTAGGTGCGAAAGAGCAAATGTTTAGGTGTGAGAGAGCAAATGTTTGGGTGCGAGAGAGCAAGTGTTTAGGTGCGAAAGAGCAAGTGTTTAGGTGCGAGAGAGCAAATGTTTAGGTGGGAAAGAGCAAATGTTTAGGTGCGAGAGAGCAAGTGTTTAGGTGCGAAAGAGCAAATGTTTAGGTGCGAGAGAGCAAGTGTTTAGCTGCGAGAGAGCAAGTGTTTAGGTGCGAGAGAGCAAATGTTTAGGTGCGAGGGAGGAAGTGCTTAGGTGCAAGGGAGCAAGTGTTTAGGTGCTAGAGGATGATTGTTAGGCACAAAATTGGAGGCCTTAGGCAGGAGAGGGCAAGTGCTTGGTTGCCATAGGATGAGTGCTTAGACGTGACAGGGTGTGTGCTTAGATGCAAGATGTGGAATACTTGGGAGTTAAAAAGCCTTAGAGAAAAATTATAAGCCTTCTCCTCAGTGTAGTGGCCGCTCTCATTTCTAATCCTTCCCCTCCCAACCCCCACACCTCAACCACACCCCCTATGTGCCCTTGTAGGAGGGGAGGGGGGGGGGATGAATTGAATGACTCACTTTCTCAGTAATTATATACAATGATATAAATCATATTATCATCAGATGTTTGTTTTGTTGAAGCTAAACATTGACAGTAATAAAATAATGTATGTTACGACCCCTTTGGCCGTAATACAGGTTCTTTATACTTCAATAATCACAGAGATGGTAGGCAGTAAGAAAGTACACAGGGTATGAGGAATGTGGAAACAAACACCAGAATAAAATAAACAATATTTAATTATACAATACACTTAATACTAAATAAGCCTTGTGAGAAAACTTAACAGTAAATATGAGCAATTACAATAACGGCCTCACAAGGATACCTATTACTTAGAAGCTGACCCTAACATAGCAAGGAAAGGACATAACATGCCAAAGGCTCAAATAATAATAATACGGGCCCAATAATGAAAAACTATAACCTATAATTATAAGATTGAAGGAAGACTAGAGAAAAATAAAGACAGGAAAACCTTAAATCTCCTACCCAACCGTGTTGGTACTAAACTTAAAACTAACCCAATACCGACAACTTAGTATAATATACATATAAATATAAATATGATTAATAATTAAATACGCAAATCCTCGTGTACACCACACACACACACACACACACACACATATATATATATATATATATATATATATATCCACTAATGGCCAGTTACCATATCCTGCAACTTGGTGCCTAAAACCTCTTAATTCATTCCAAGGGGCGAAGCAATATGAAACTATCGCTCAATTCAGAGGAAAATCACTCATTTCATTGAACGAAATAATGTGAAAATATCGCTCAACTCCGAGGAAGCACTGAAAGAGGCCCCAGCTCGAGTGCTTTGGAAATAACAGGTTATTCAGAGAAAAATCACTTGGGATTCTTTCATTTATAATAATAATAATAATAATAATAATAATAATAATAATAATAATAATAATAGTTACTTGATTATAATGTCAGTCCAAGGACTGCACATTTCTTAGTTAAGATGAATAATGAGTCACATATGAATGGAAGGTGTTCATCACCCTGTTTGAACCTGAAATTGTGTGTGTGTGTGTGTGTGTGTACAAATGGGTCTAACCTACATATTCATTAGGTTTCCCTTTCCTGTTCGAATAATTTCGTTCAGTTGAGCGTAATGAACAGGGCCACGTAGATAAAAGCTCTCAATCAATACATCTACGTTGAACAAATAGAAATGATATTTTAAAAACTTAAAGAAGATTTGCCGGAAAGCCTTAGAAATTCGAAATGGTCTACACACACACACACACACACACAAAAACGTTGGCCTACACTCAATATCTTTTTTACACCTTTTGGAGGTCATACATAATGAATCCTCGATTATGCAAAACGTGTAATGTACCATAATTAATATCACAATAAAACAGGACAGTCACACGTTCGACAAATAAGTACAGATTGACCACTGAAATTGAAACGCCATCAAACGTTACCACAGACGCATGGCCATGCAACTTCCCGTCAATTTCCTAAACTATATTTGGTCCCTCCAACTTTTTCTCTATTGTTAAATTATATTTATTCGTATTTGCTTCTTATCACTTTACATCACATTTTCCTCATTAAATTCCCTTACTAGTTCTACTTAAAATATATTTTAATTCATTCTTTTCCTTTCAACCATGTCTATACATTTATTCTCCTCTCCTCTCTCTCTCTCTCTCTCTCTCTCTCTCTCTCTCTTAACGTGGTTAAAGGGTTTTTTGTATCATGATCAGCAAATCTGTTATAGTCAGGGACACCCATACTAGGTTGGTTTGTTGTAAGCGATCAGACAAGTCTCCCACCATGACCAACCGGCAGTTGGCCAGCGTGGTGATGAAACCTGGCCAAATTGCAGATAAAACGGCAAATGGCAACACTGCCCAATCAACTACATATATAACGTCTCTTTGAAATAACATAATAAGATTTGTATAAAAGTGTCAGACAAACATCGGAATATTTACTCGAATACAAATTACAAATACATTATACATTGCATTGGAAAAGAAATTGTCTTAATACATCTGAACGTACATATAGAATGTGCTTATTGAGAGAGAGAGAGAGAGAGGAGAGAGAGAGAGAGAGAGAGAGAGTGTCAAGGATAAGATTTTATTGCGATTAATATGACACTCGAACTTTCTCTCTCCTTTTGAAATCATCTCAAAACGTTTAAAATCCTCTCAAAACGTTTGAAACTGTTGCAATACTTTTGAAACTCAAAACTTTTCTATCATAAAACTTTCAAACTTTCTTAAAACTTTTGAAACTATCCTAAAACTTTTGAAACTATCTTCAAACTTTTGAAACTATCTTAAAACTTTCTGAAACTATCTTAAAACTTTTGGAACTATCTTAAAACTTTTTAGAACTATCTTAAAACTTTTTATACTATCTTAAAACTTTTGGAACTATCTTAAAACTTTCGGAACTATCTTAAAACTTTTTGAAACTATCTTAAAACTTTTGAAACTATCTCAGAACTTTCGAAACTATCTTAAAGCTTTCGAAACTATCTTAAAACTTTCGAAACTATCTTAAAACTTTTGGAACTATCTTAAAACTTTTGAAACTATCTTAAAACTTTTGAAACTATCTTAGAACTTTCGAAACCATCTTAAAACTTTCGAAACTATCTTAAAACTTTCGAAACTATCTCAAAACTTTTGAAACTATCTCAAAACTTATGAAACTATCTTCAAACTATGAAACTATCTTAAACCTGTGTATCTTAAAAGTTTGAAACTATTTTTCATCTTAAAACTTTCAAATTATATTCAAAATTAACAACTGCTATGACTAAATATCCCTAATTAACAGCCTATGTAAAACTCACAGGGACAAGACGGAATTCAAAACAAGTCTAAAAGCTAAATTGCGACTTGAAAAAAGCAGTGTGATGAAATAAGGAGAGAGAGAGAGAGAGAGAGAGAGAGAGAGAGAGAGAGAGAGAGATGTTGATAAAAACCACATATTTCTTTCAAATAAATTAATGAATGCCGGATAGGAAAATTAAATGAAATTAAGTGACTATAATTACTACTAATTAGGATTTTGTTGACAACTGAACATTTGTTGACGTCATTTTGTAATAACTGGTCAAATGGGACGAAAAAACAATGAAATTTCATGAGTAGACACCAGAAAATTAAGTTTTTTTCTTTCTGTATTGATCATTTTCTAAAACATTCATTCACTGATACAACCAACAGACCAACACACAGTACATTCTTAAGAGGTTTAAAGACAACTCATGAATGGCAGAAGCAAGGGACAGTGACATTGCCCTATCAAGCAGGACAATGCCCCAGAGACTGACCATATATACATATGATCAGTGCCAAGCTCTCTCTCCACCCATGCTAGGACCAAGGAGGGCCAGGCAATGGCTGCTGATGACTCAGCAGGTAGACCTATATGCTTCCCCAAAGCCCCCATCCTTAGCTCACAAGGATGGTGAGGTTTAAGCGACCAAAGAAACTAACGAGTTTGAGTGGTACTCGAGCCCCAGTCTGGCGTTCACCAGTCAGGGACGTTACCACATCGGCCACCGCAATTCTATTCACAGATAATTGATTACTATAAGAAGCGTCCATGCCTGGCAGTCTGTTGGATGTGGGTTCGAGCCCCGCTCACGCTCTATAGTTTCTTGCAGTGTCTGCAACCTCACCATCCTTATGAGCTAAAGATTGGGGGTTTTGGGGAGCCTATAGGTCTATTTGTTGAGTCATTGGCAGCCATTGCCTGGCCGTCCCTGTTTCTACCTTGGGTGGAGAGGGGAGTTTGGGCGCTGGTCATATGTATATATATGGTCAGTCTGTGGTGAGGGCATGAAACATACTCAAGAAGTACCACAGACATAAAGGAAGTTACCATC
>NW_027171847.1:40000-52500 GCF_036898095.1 Palaemon carinicauda
TAGTAATGTTACTAAGGAAAAACGTTTCAGTAAGAATATTAATATTCATATTTTCACATTTTTTCATTAATGATGTTCAATAAATAAAACAATTATAGAAAATAATAACAAAAGAAAATATTTCTGAGTGATGCAACTTGTTAGAATTGACCAACAGCAATCCATATAATTGATTACAGTCAGCCAAGTATATATAATGTGGTAACGTGTTCGCATAGCATTGAAAATGATAATTATTATTAGAATTATTAGAATTTCAATAAACTGTTTACTGGGGAGGCTACTGCTATGGTAGGCCTTGCCTGAATGACGTTCTGGTGAGTGCCTACTCTGATGAAACTGGATCTGAAACCTTGAAACCTTTAAACCTTTAATATCCAATGAGAGAGAGAGAGAGAGAGAGAGAGAGAGAGAGAGAGAGAGAGAGAGAGAGAGAGAGAGAGAGAGAGAGTTAGCATATGATTGCAAGCATTATCATATCAAGACAACATAAGTAAACATGTCAACTCAATAAGCTTATTTGGCCAATTCTAAAGATACTTGTATAGGTCTATTCACTATTCATCACCTTTCTTGTCCTCAGTACTGTGTTTATTGACACAGGTTTCGGGAGGGTAAAGTATATCGTATTTCTTCATCGCAAGCATAATACAGTACACTTTTAAAGATGGGAAATCCCTCCTGTAGATGAAAGGCAAGAATGTTTCTCTTAACTAAACTTATTTAAGATGAAATCAATCTTTGCATGAGAAATGTGAGGCCCCCCCCCCAAAAAAAAAGAATATTTTCTGCAATAATAATACTTTTACTTTTCTGGCTCCCAAATCTTCGAAATGAAAAGGACACCGCAATTCACCTTTCATCCTACTGACGGAAAATTTGACAACCATTCGGTCTTCATAAATTTGAGAACATATCCTGACAAACTCTGACAAATATAACTGCGAAACGATGAAAGAAGGAAAAAGGGTACGACAGATTCGGTCCATAATGAAAGGGAATCTCGCTAGTAAAATGCCATTCACGTCGCTTCCTTTGACATTTTCGGGTTTCGCTGATCAGCGTAAATTGCGCCAAGGTCACTTTTGAGACTGAAGACAAACCTTCACATAATGGCGGATCATGACAGTTTTAAAAGCAGAGCCATTGCCAAGGAACTTTACATAAAGTCAGGTCATGGGGATATTAAGTTTTTAAAACATCATTATGATGCCATTAGGGAATCTGATGCTCAACGTTTACTGCTAAAGAAATAAAAAAAAAAGGAGCATTTGTTGGCAATGTATATTCAACAACAGCAGAACAATTTCATCTCCCACTAATCCAAAAACAAGAATGAAATTAGCATCTTCACTTGGCAACAAGAGGTACCTAAGAAACACAAACACATTTGTTTGTAAATAAGAAATGAAATATTGATCATCATCACGAATATAAAAGATGAATAGATAAGACACACCAATGTGTATCTGGTTATACTTAAAGGAATAACTTTTCCTGTTTCCAAAATGGAAAGATAAAAGATATTTTTCTTTAGTGTCATGAAGTTCAAATCTACTCTTTCTTTACTCATTTATTCGTCATGTTGACCCTGTGCAAGATACAAGAAAGCTCACACAGTGAAAATCAGTCTTTACATATTAATAAAGAAATATCCAATCAAATATTAAGGCACTTAGACTGTTACAAGATTATCAGTCCCTAAGAGACTTCTTAAATCAATCAGATTTTCATGACCAAAATTTAACATTACAGACGAATATTTTTAATACTTAAACCACCGTAATAACTCAATTTTTTTTTAATTTCCAATTTTATTTATCAATATTTACATTATTTGAATTGCCAACTCTAGTTACGGCTGGATGAGGAAAAGGATCTGAAGGAATGAGGATAGGAATATTTGTGCTACTAAACAAAATCGAAGTTTTACGCATACTGTGTGTATGTATGTGTGTGTACATATATATACATATATATATATATAAATATATGTATATATACATAGATATATATATATATATATATAAACTTTATATATATATATATATGTATATATATATATATATATATACATAGATATATATATATATATATATAAACTTTATATATATATATATGTATATATATATATATATATATATGTATATATATATGTATATGTATATGTATATATATATGTATATATATATATATATATATGTATATATATATATATATATATAAACCGTTTGTTTAGCAAAATGCTCACGTCGAAGAATCTAAAGAATGTGCTTGCAAAACCACTGAGATAGTGGGCTCCTAGTGTCTTCGAATCATCTTGTATCCAACAAAGTCTTAACTTTGTGGGGTCCCCGACTGGGGTTATGCTCGCAGCGGCCCTGATCTTCAGGCTCCCACTCGACCGTTCCCCAGGACCTCAAACAAGATGCATTCCAAGATCAATGGGGCAGCCTAGAGGTGTACCTTGTTTCCCCCCCCCCCTCCCCCGATTCGGTCTGGTGAACAAGTCCTCAGCCAAGTCAGGATAAGCAGGATCTTATCAATGACTCCAATAGCTTCGCTATGGCAACCCGCAGAATGGTTCCCGGACCTTCTACAGCTCCTGACGGAGTTCTGAGGGATCTTCCTGCACGGCACGATCTTCCAAGCAGCCACATGCTAACACTTTCCTGAGCTGTAGCTCTGCTTCGACTTCTCGCCTGGGACGATCCTACACCACCCCTCTCAGAGAAGCCTTTTGCAACAGGTTACGGAAAAGATGTCTTGGCACCTCGGACACTTTTCAGCGTCGGTTTTCCAGGCGAAGTGTTCGGTCCTTTGTGACTGATGTCTGGAAGGGGATTCTCTCCCATCGGTGCCTTTGCTTATGCAAGTTTGAGATAACTTGTCCCCCGTCGGATCTCAACCTCCTCCTGGGAACGCGGTTCGGGTCCTTCAGTCTCTGAAGGCCCCTCTCTATGAACCTTAGGCCCAGCAGCAGATCGCTTCCTTTCACGGAAGACGCCCTTTTTATCTACTTGGGCTTTTGACCAAGAGAGTTAGTGTGTTGTATGATCCAACCTCTGATGTTTCCTACCCTAGGAGAAAACAAGTCGATGCAACTAAGACTAATCTTTAAATTATACATATATATATATATATATATATACATATATATATATATATATATATGTATATATATATATATATATATATATAAAAGAATTTTCATCTACATGTCATACTGCTATTCTAAACTCTCTCTCTCTCTCTCTCTCTCTCTCTCTCTCTCTCTCTGCTCTGTCATCTTCATCAAAACCATCCTCATTAGTTGTGTGTCATTTTTCCACTTAACAATGACAGCTCTTGATCTCTGACGTGGTGACGGCTATCTGTCTATTATCAATTTTCAATGTGAAATAAATGCATGCATACGTGTTTACATACACATAAATACTTGATTTATTAGATTTTATGAATATTATACTGTATATATACAGATATATATATATATATATATGAGTCAAGTTAGTCAATTAGGACTAGTTACCACTACGGAATTGATAAGCGTAAGTATGAACACACACCCTCACATATACAATAAGCTGCTGGTCTTAGGGACTGTCGTCGGTCAATTAGTGTCTCACACAAAGTGAGCCTATCTTTTAAAAAGAGAAAAATAAGACTAGCTGCTGCCTTTCATTCCTGTACTCCCCCTGAGTGTGGACCCTTTCCTATAGGATTGTTCATTCTCTCCCGTCGACTTTACTATGCCTCTGCTGCTTCTGTCGACATACCTGGGGTATTGATAGGTCAGTCTTTATCTTGGCTACTAGAAATAGTTGCTGCCTCAACCCAGCTGCTGCCCCTTTGGGGACAGCTGTTGCTGGTCTAGGCAGTATGATGAGTGAACTAGCCTCCAATAGATCTACTCTGGATGTTCTGGTGTCCCTTTGATGTGAGCTGTTCCTCTATATTTTGAGGTGTCATCCTTCTAGCATTAGATGCTCTCCAACCTCTATTTTGAGGTGTCATCCTTCTAGCATTAGATGCTCTTTGACCTCTATTTTGAGGTGTCATCCTTCTAGCATTAGATGCTCTTTGACCTCTATTTTGAGGTGCCATCTTTCTAGCATTAGATGCTCTCTGACCTCTTTTTGAGGTGCCATCTTTCTAGCATTAGATGCTCTCTGACCTCTATTTTGAGGTGCCATCCTTCTAGTATTAGATGCTCTTTGACCTCCAGGATGTCCACAGAACCAAATCTCTCCTCTTCCTCTGAGAGCTCTTCATTACTGCTCCGCTCCTTTGAGAGATTTCTATATCTTTTTTCTGCCTTTGAGAGCTCTCTTTTCCTCTTCTCTCTCTTTGAGATCTTTTTATTATTCTTCTCTTTCTTTGATACCTCTCTGTTATTCATCTCTTCCTTAGTGACTTCACCATTACTGGTCTCTTCCTTAGACACTTCAGCATTACTGGTCTCTTCCTTTGAGAGCTTTCTTTTTCTCCTCTTTTTATTTGAGAGATTTTTATCACTTCTCTCTGTCTTTGAATCGTCTTCAGACTGATGTACTTCAAGAGTAGGAACTTTTTCTTCTTCCTCCTTCTCCTCCTTCTCTTCTTCTACATCCTCCTCTTCTCCTCTTTGAGGAAGACCCGCCTCTTTTTCTTGTTCTTCCACTGGAAGATCGATTTCATCTTCCAGTTCATCCTGGACCTCTTCTCCAGCAGGAAGATTGATTTCATCCTCCAGTTCATCCTAGAAAGTTTCTTCAGCTGGAAGAAATTCACCATCTTCAAGTTCTTCGTGGAACACTCCTTCAGCTGGAAGAAATTCACCATCTTCAAGTTCTTCGTGGAACACTCCTTCAGCTGGAAGAAATTCACCATCTTCCAGGTCTTCTTGGAACATTCTTTCAGCTGGAAGATCAATTTCCTCTTCCAGTTCATCCTGGAGTACTACTGCAGGAAGATCAATTTCATCTTCCAGTGCATCTTGGAACACTCCTTCAGCAAGAAGATCGATTTCACCTTCCAGCTATTCCTGGAAAGTTTCTTCAGCTGGAAGAAATTCACCATCTTCCAGCTCTTCTTGGAACATTCCTTCAGCTGGAAGAAATTCACCTTCTTCCTGGGTAGTTTCTCCGATTTCCTTGAGAAGATTCTGCAAAAGCTCTTCCTTTCTCACAGTCTCACCTAACCAGGTTCGATAAACCGATGTTCCCATTGCCATCCTCCGTTAAGGAGAATTCTTACAGCTTTCTTCATTGCCTCCATTTCGAAATTCACACCAAATGCTTTGAAAACTTGAGAAGCCATATCTATGATTACCGAAACCTTTCCTGAATTTAGCATTATTTAAAAAAAAAGCAAGTTGAGAGAGAGAGAGAGAGAGAGAGAGAGAGAGAGAGAGAGAGAGAGAAGCCATTAGAATACTACAAATTCTTTTTTGGCTTCAACTGGAGTCCAAATGTCTTCAGGTATGAGAGAGAGAGAGAGAGAGAGAGAGAGAGAGAGAATCCACAAGATAAAGAAATACTGAAAGGAATTAAAAAACCATAACAAAAGGAAAGATTTATTCATAGTTTTCTTTCTGTGCAAATCGTTACATTTATCTCCTAAAACGTTTTTGAGGCAAATCTGACTCTCTGAAGACATTCTGGAAGCGTTCTTGTTTCATCTTCATTCATTCCCAGAATGTAATGTTCGCCTTCCCTATCAATTTCCTTTGTATTCGTGTTAACAATTATGGGAATAATCGAAAGATTAAGGAATTCCAACTCTCTCTCTCTCTCTCTCTCTCTCTCTCTCTCTCTCTCTCTCAGGGATCTTCATAGTGTCTCCGAAGGAAAACGGGAGAAATTTAACGCTGAAGATGAATTTTGTTCTTTTCCGAGGATTTCATTCCTTAATTCTTCGTTCGTTTTCTCTCCAATTATGAAAAATTCTATCATATTCTAATGTCCGGTGTAAGAGAGAGAGAGAGAGAGAGAGAGAGAGAGAGAGAGAGAGAATTCTCGTCATATTTCATCTCCGTTTATTCCCGGACAGTATAGTTCATCTTCCTTGCAAATCTCTTTAGAATTCGTCTTCTTCTTCTTCTTCTTCTTCTTCTTCTTTCTATTCCTAAATATTAGAAATGCGTTCTCAATCGTCCTACGATCTATTCTGAAAATGTTAAATCAATATGAAAAGAGAATTATAAACATATAAAAATAATAGGCAAATCGGTAGAGTTGCTTCAATGTCGGAGGGAAATTTGGTGAGTTTTTATGTTGGCGAATAACTCGCTAAATCAGATAACTTCTAAGTTTTGGTCATAGTTATTCAGTTTACGTAATACACACACACACATACACACACACACATATATATATATATATATAGTAAAATGGGGGAAGAAAAGTGCAAAATGGAAAACTTTGCTTTTTGCAGAAAAATGGTCGAGAATTTTTATTGAACGGGGCTTGTTAGCTACATTAATTTTGCCATTTTACATTATCCATCAGCAGTTCTTAAGTAAGGGTTAGTTAGTTTTTTTATTATGAATATAATTTGGTGATTTTTTATCCACCGGAAAAGGGGTAAGAAAAAATCATGTAGGGGGAAAAGAAAATCATCATTATTTTACTAAAAAAAGCCACACAAATTGAAGAATTTCTCTCAAGAACATAACTGATATGATATATTGTGCATCATCAAATAAAAAACATTATTTTTAATGAGATAATAAACAAGCTTCCTATTAAGTTTTGTCAATATAAAGAAAAGACCAAATGTACACATATATTCGTGTTACATAATCCAAAAATTGCCTGCTAATTTCCCTCCTCATAAAAACAAACTTAAATCAATTATTACCTGGAAAAAATTAGAGGAAAAATCATTGGTATATTTCATATCTGTTCACAAAAAGTAAGAATTTATTCATTGGCATGATGTGTTATTTATATATGAATTTTCCTTTACATTATTTCCAATGACCTTCATTACCACGGGCACTTCTGGTCCATAGAATATGTATTCTGTATCCACGATGGCAATGTCTTTGTCCTTGATCCTTTCAATTCATGTCCACTTCTTTGAGTCACTAGAAATATTTTTTTCCGAAGACAGTCGATTTTTACTTGCACCACTGGACCATTATCATTATCAGGAAGAGTTTTTGTAATCTTGCCCCGGTAGTAAACTGTACGTGGTTCAGTATAATACATATTTCCCTACTGAGTCATCTGTAATTACAGGAGGGTCTGTTGGAAGCGTTAGTGTCTGTACAGCATCTTCACATTCTGTATCACTTTTATTTGGATTTAAAGTGAAACTGATATCATCAGCAGAATCGCTTTCGATTTCTTCCATCTCTTCTTCAGTTGTGGTATCAGATAGTGGCTCTGGTTCTTTCTTTTTCTTTCTTGGCACTTTGTTAGGCTTTCTTTTCTTCAGTGTGTCATGCTCTGTCATTTTCTTGCTACATTCTTTTGGGGTTATCATTTGGCTGTGCATACTAATTTTTCTTCTTGTAAATTGTGGTGTTCCACTTCTTCCTCTACTGTGCAAAACTTCTTCTAAAGTAGTTTCTCTCTCCTTTTCAACCAAAAGAATGTTGAGCTTCATTCCTGTAGGAACCTTGGCCTGTACTTCAGCAACAAGCGTCCTCCAGCTTAAATGTTTAGCATACAGAGCACCTCGTTTATCAATATCTGTCTTGATACTCGTTGTTGTAATGGAGGCGCCATCTTTTACTTCCTGTACAGCAAGTTCAATTGTTGCTTTCGTGTATGGCTTTTCAACCTTTCTGTATATCCTGGGCATTGTGACACTTACCCTACGCCTCCTTACTTGCTACTGAGCATGAAATGCTTGGGCAGATGGGAATGAGTAGTCTCAGCAACGTATTTCAACAAGCTAGAGCGACTGCCATTCTCATAACGCCTCACAACAGTAAAAGGTATAAGTATGTTTAAACAATGGGTAAGATGGAATGAAGATGGGGTGAGAAAAAATCAGTTTAGGGTAAAAGAAAATCATGTTTGAGGTAAGAAAAAATATAGGCATTTGATCTTTTCTTACCCCACATAAGGATATCTTAAGGGGTAAGAAAAAATCATCCCCCCCCCCCCCTCTGGGATGGTGCTACTAGGGGAGGGCCCTACAGAAGGACTGTGAGGGTCTTGCTGACTTTTTCTTACCCCAACCTGAGCTTCTCCTTTCTCTGGAAGAAGACAAAATCAAAGTTTACACGTGTCAATATAAAGTTTTGCAAAACCTTTTTCCACTTTTTCCAGACTTTTGTGCATAGTACGTACATATATAAGATGAATATTATAAAATATATATGGCGTCAACTATACAAAAGAATACTATATATATATGGGGCCAAACCACAGCGAATGCTTTGACACAACACTATTAATGGAGTAATTTGTTCTTACCCCACTCACCCCTAGATTTTTTCTTCCCCCATTTTACTATATATATATGTATATATATATATATATATATATGTGTGTGTGTGTGTGTGTGTGTGTGAGTTTGTGTGTGTTTTGACAATAGTCAACGATGTGTGAGTTATCAATTATGAGAGAGAGAGAGAGAGAGAGAGAGAGAGAGAGAGAGAGAGAGAGAGAGTTCAATTCCATATATTCCCTAAAATGGTAAAACGTTGTCTTGGCAGAGTTCCGCTTGTGCCAAATGTAAGTAGAAAGCCAAGAGCAGTATCAGTGTTAGAGAGGGAAATAATATTGTGAGGAGGAAAAGTGGCAACGCTCCTCATCGCCCACTCAAATCATTCTTGTTTTTTTTTTCTTTTTTAGATATAAATATTTCTATTTTGTTCATCATGTGTCATTTATTGTTATTTTCATTATATTATCTATATGATTTTCAACTTTAGTATAAAATCCAAATTTTCAAATATATATATGTTCAATAAATTATAGACTTATCATCGACTATAAATCTGATATGTTCATGGTAATATGTTTGTACAAACACACACACATTTACTATAAGAAGCTGCTCCTTGCAACGGACCGTAGATGTTAGTCCTATCCCATTTCACTAGACTAACTGCAAGACAAAATGATTATCTTCTCAGGTAATTAAGTCAAAATTATTCAAACAATAGGGAAAACCTACATAGAAAGCATTGGCGTAGGCCTAGTTTTATGTATCAAATTCGTTTACTTTATCCTAACGGGAAATAGACGTATTTCGTGTTCGAATGTCTTTAATAGGTAGTAGGTTGGCCAGGGACCCAGCTACCTGTTGAGATACTACCGCTAGAGTTATGGGGTCTTTGACTGTCCAGACAGTACTACATTGGATCCTCCTCTCTGGTTACAGTTCACTTTCCCTTTGCCTACACATACACCGAATAGTCTGGCCTATCCTTTACACATTCTCCTCTGTCCTCATACACCTGACAACACTAAGATTACCAAACAATTCTTCTCTCAAGGGGTTAACTACTACTGCACTGTTTCAGGGCAATTTTTTTTAAGTGCAGCATTTTCAATTCTGTTGGACTTATCACGGGAGAAAAAAAAATGAACAGTCGAAGAAAATAGCTAGGTCATGAGTCATGCATCAGTAGTATATATAAAAGTGTTACAGACATGTTTTTGTGATGCTTGAAATTTGATACTAGGCTTACGATATTTTATTTTCTTTGTATCAAGTCCTATCCAATTATGCTACATACGTTTTTACTTCTGTCTTTTGCTGCCCGGTATAGGTGGGTCTTTCGCTATCTCTATTCAAGTTATGGTACATAGTGTTTGAATGGCAATTACAGACCACCGTTAATTGTTGGCTCTGTTTACTGTCTTGGGGTATTTTCGTAGAATTTATTTTCTGACCTACCCTCTCAAAAGAAAAATAATTGTTCTATATAGTTTTATTTATATCAAAGCTTAGTCAATTTAATGAGTGCCCCATAACGACTTACCTCAGTACTGTCTATGTACTTTTGATGTCGATCCACTTGTTAATGTTTAATTGCTTCTTGCACTACACATAATAAGCCCATTTTTTATCTTCTTTTTCATTCAGATTATACTGATGAAATCTATCACCACTCTGCATGCTGTTCCCACAAAGTCAGCGATGAACATACGAACAGAAACTTTACTCAACGTGTCAAGGTAGGAATTAGGCATTTTAATCATTTTGTTATTGTAGGTACGTTATCAGCAGTTTTAAATAATTAAGAATATTAAAGCAAAAGTATGAGTTGATACCACACTGGAATGTTTTTTGGATGGACTTCAGTGTGAATTATAGTGTTTCTTCCATTTAAAAAAAATAAATGTATTTCTCCTCACCGCAGTGAAATGCATCGGACCTTTATCATTCGTCGCTTGTCAAGAGTTCTCTTTTTCTTATAGTTAGTCGAATCGCATTATTGTATATTATTACAGTATTGTAGATGCACGGGGGTACCTGTATGTTTACATATATATATATATGAATTATATACAGTATAGACTGTATACTGTATATATACGCAGAGAGAGAGAGAGAGAGAGAGAGAGAGAGAGAGAGAGGAGAGAGAATAAAGCAAAAGTAATATAAGATTTGATCAGTGTTGATGAGTATGGAAGAAAATATGAAGAGATGTATGTAGGAGGCGACGGAGGGACATGGGGTACCACAAAGAGAACAGGGATACGAGAAAAGGGAGGAGACGATAAAGAGTAGGTGGTTATGAAGAAGAAGAAGTAGTAGTAGACGAGCAATGAAATCACTGAAAGTCGATGCACAAACATTCTCTTGGCGTTGAAGATACTGCTACACTATATATGAAAAGAGAACGGCAACATTCAATGCTAGATTAGCGCTATTCTGTTTTACACGTTAGACCATACTACTTTTAAAGGCGTGAAAAACATTATGCATTGTTTTGGAAAAAAAGGGTCATTCACATCTTGCTGAACTACGACAAACATTTTCCCAGATTGACAGCCTGCAGTGTTCAAAAAATTGGTGCAGTTGACTCCCAGGCAATTTTTATAGAATAAATAGCCATTGTAGGAATTCTATATTGTCTGTTTTGAAGATCATTGTTAGGCCAAGTCTAGCAGAGTTGAGAAAATGAACACTGGCTATTCATCCAAGACACATTCGAATTTTTATAAACTTGGCTATCTCCAGATGTCTTAGAGCCTGGTTCCAGTCTCTGCTGTCTTCAAAAGCTGTCATTTTATTTGTTGATGTTAACCACATAAAGGAACACATATTATAAGTGTGCGTGTGTATGTTTTGTGTAGATAGATAGATAGATGATAATACCACATGTCTAAGGAAAGAAAATATTTGTAAATGGGGAGTTATAGAATAAGGAAATAAGATTGAAACAGAATTTAGAAAGCGTTTTTGATATTCTCTGACGATACAGTACTTATTATGGGTAGTGAAGAGAAACTTCTATAATTAGTGAAAGCTATTCAAAGTATTTATGAGTAAAAGAAAAAAAAAGTTGACAGCAAATATGAGAAACCTGATGGTTATAAGGGTGAATGGAAATTACGAAGATAGAAAAAGGAAAGTTTCAATGGATGGTCTTTGGTTGTATACTTCTTTTGATTAAGTGAGAATAGGTCTCTCTCTCTCTCTCTCTCTCTCTCTCTCTCTCTCTCTTCATTCTGTGAGATGCTGGGAAACGAAAATTATATCTTTCCTTCTATTCTTCATGCTCTAAAACTCACCAAGTGGCCGGAGGCCTGGAGTTTGTTGCATGAAAACGAGAATATAATATATATATATATATATATATATATATATCTGTGTGAGTGTGTGTGTGTGTGTGTATTATTGTCCTTGTTATGAAGGTATTGGAATAAAGGCGACTGTAAGAATTATAAAGATATAGCTTTTACTTTGTTTACCACGGGATGTCTATGGTAGAATCTGATTCAGGATGTAAGGCAGGTGACGGAGGGGTAAAATGGGGGAGGAAAGGGTGTGGTTTTATGCAGAGGGTACTTCATATGAAACAGTTATGCCAGAGGTTTCAAAACAAAGAGAAATTTCTGCTGGTAGCATACTGTACGTAGACCTGGAAAAATGAGACATTGTGGACGGTGTTGAGAACCATAATATAGAAAATTCTATTTTTTTTTTTTTTTGAGAGCCCTTAAAACTAGTTGTGATAGAGATGATGCATGTTAGATTATATAGGCAGGTGAGGGAGTGGAATGGTGTCAAAAGTAGCTCTCAAACATTCTTGATGGTTGTTCAACATCCTAATGGATGGAGGTGACACCAAAGGTTAAAAGTTTGTTGTGGCCTGATTGGTAACGTCTCTACTTGGTGTTTGCCAGTCGGGGGTTTGAGTCCCGCTCAGACTCGTTAGTGCCATTAGTGTCTGCAACCTTACCATTCATGTGAGCTAAGGTTGGGGGTTTGGGGAGAGAGCCTATAGGTCTATCTGCTGAGTCATCAGCAGCCACTGCCTGGCACTCCCTGAGTGAGGATAGTAAGGAGAAATGATAGATTCTTGTAAGAAAGTTATGAAG
>NW_027171847.1:57500-116284 GCF_036898095.1 Palaemon carinicauda
CAGATCAGTTGCCATAATAAAACTGACGATCAAACCATTCGATCAAAGAAGTAAATCTGATCACAGCGTTGTTAGTCGTTGTCCAGTCTAGTACGTTCAAGTGTCACGTTTTATACTCGTCCAATTGAATTCGAGTCATTTCTCACACCCTCATTTGATTAAGTACGACAGTTTGTCGGTTCTTCTTCGCCTGGAAAAAAAATATATTATAACGAGCTGGTGATTTCCTCCCGCCACTGATTCCCATTTGAAGTGACTTCCTTTTCATTCAAGTCTAATGAATACCTTTTGTACATTGACTTTAGCTTGATTTCTTGGTATTTTTATTGGGTTTAGCTTCAGTGATACAAGAGGAAGTAGTTAAGTCTGTATTCCCCTGGAGATCATGATATGTGTAGTAGAAATAGAAGCCATTTAATGTCTTATGTTTTACGTTCTTTGTCACTTTTTTTCTTAGTAGTTGGTGATTCTGCTACTGATATAGTTGAAGGTCGTATTATCATCATCATCATTGTAGTTGTTGTATTTGTTTATGACCTTTTTATATATATGAAAGGATGTAGTGTTAGTGTAACATTACAAGTTATGGCGTTTAATATTGTTAAAAAAAAAGAAAAAAAGTGAAGAAACGCCACGCAACTGGTGGAAAGGCGAACAAATTCATTAAATGAGCTGACTGTTAGGTTCAAGCTTTCCTTGTTAAATATATTAAAATATTTCTATATATTAGTCAGTATATTCGCCCTAGTTTTGGGGAAGATACAAACCTTGCTTATAACTTACAAAGAGGAAAAAGATGATTTCGTTATTTATTTGATCATCTGATTTTCCTTACGTAAGAAGTATTAGCCTCAGTCATTTAGTTTGTTTGTTCGTTTGTAGTTTAAACGTCGTTGACCATTTCAGTTTTTCCTTGTTCGATTCTCGTGTTCTGATCAAATATTGATCAAGATATCGATGGTAACGTGTAGCGAGTTCAACCTTTCCGAATGAAGGAAGTGGGTCGTTCAAATCTTGAATTCCGGCCAAACTGAGCAGCGATGAAGTACATGGTCTAAGAAGAGAGACACTACAAGTACTAATTCCAGATATTTAGACAACGCATAAATAGAGAAAATTAATCTTGAATATAATATTCAATCGTAGGTTAAAGCAATGCTAATGTCCAGACGACCTTGGTTCAAGGTCAATAGCGATCATCTTCATGTAATATAGTATCAAGGTCAGACTGGTCTTTGGCGGCACGTTCAGTAAAGTGGGGTTAGCAGTAGAATTTTGATGCAGACTAATACAGTCTTTTATTATTATTATTATTATTATTATTAGTAGTATTATTATTATTATTATTATTATTATTATTATTATTATTATTATTATTATTATTATTATTACTACTACTATTATTATTATATGCGAGGACACTACCAGCATGGTTTCGGCTGATTAGGCAGGGGTTCGAATCTCTGCCCAGCCAGATGCTATTACCATAGAATGAATTCCAGTGGATATATATTCTCGAGATAGAATTCGGTATTAAATGCCATTCGTGGTTGATATTTACATTGATTGAAATCACGAGTGTTAGTGATTTATATATATATATATATATACATATAGTCATATATATATATATATATATATATATCCAAATTACATTTTGAAACAAAATGAAATAACCGGAGGCAATGATGATTTCAAATTTTATGGTTTCTGGCAAGCGACTCTAAAGTACTGACAGAGAGAGAGAGAGAGAGAGAGAGAGAGAGAGAATTGTCCTGGAAATTCTTCGATTCAGAAAGTCTTCAGAGAGTATCTTCTCTCTTCGTTGCAGCGGTGGAAGACACTCAAGGATTCTTCGTGTTCCTTCATATTGTCCCCTTTATTATTATTATTATTATTATTATTATTATTATTATTATTATTATTATTATTATTAATCAATGGAAAAATTAGATTCATCCTCGGATGAAAAAAAGAAAGGTGAATAATAAGATAGATAATATAAAACAAGATGAAAAAGAAGAGGAGGAGGAATTTCCCTGAAGCAGTTCGGAAGATTCTCCGGAGGCTTCAAAGGATGAATGTGTGAGAGACTCCGAGCTGGGAGGGGATCTTGAGGGTCTCCGGGAGATCACTTCTGGTTTTTCAAAATAAGGTTGGTCGAAGGAGAAACATATGGTAATCTAACATAGATTTGATCACCATGTTTGGTATGTACCAAACGGCGATCAACACAATGAGGAAAGCATTCAACGGAGTTTTTGGAGGATTATTCAAGGCATCACAGATTACAGCTGATCTTCAGGAGCAGCAGTCGGCGTGTGAGAGCTATTTCTTGGAACTCGAAGGACGAATGAGGAAATTCAGGACTCCTTCGCATTCAGGATGGTCTCTTGGCTACTGCCCAAGAGGAATGACTACTCTGAGGGAGGGATCGGAGACGTTCCCGCCCTCCAGGGACTGTTATCTTCCTTCCCTGTGGTCGGAGGATTCTGGAAATTACGGCAGGATCTTCAGCAGTGTCAACTGAAGGTCCAGACTATGGAACGGAAACTGGAAACGCTCAAGACTGATCTGAAATCAATTGGAACTCTGGGGAAATTTCTGCCAGACTTCGTCACTAGAACTGAGGGTGGAACTATTGTTCCCCAAAAGAGTGGTGGCAATTTGTTCTGGGTTGTATTGGTAGGTGTGATTGTGGCTGGAAATTTCCTGTTGTGGAAATTCTTGTCCACAGAGGAGGAAGAAAAGGAACTAAAGGAGTTAGGTAAAAATATTTCAACTGGAGAAGGAAAAACGAGTTGAGTTTTTGGACAGAGAATTGGAGTGTGCCTGGGAAGAGATCAACTCTAGATGCCAGGTGGAATCTAAACTAGAAGAAGAGAAGAGAGAGAGCTGAAGGCAGAGATTCAACGTCTCTCCAATACTATGGAAACTCTTCAAAAGGATCAAGAAATGGAAATTGAACATTTCTTATCCAAGTTGCAGGATCTTCAACTAACCAACGAGCGACTAGAGAGTGAACTCTCTAATAAAGAGATTACAATTATGGATCATTTAGATAAATTAACTGAGAAGGACCAAAAGATTCTTGGACTGACTCAACAATTGGAAAAAGTTCAGGAAGAAAATGAAGCCCGAATTAAGAGGGAAGACAAACTCGAGGAAGAGATAGAGGAACTGAAAGCAGAGACTCAAGGTCTCTCCAACAGAATCGAAACTCTTCAAAAGGAAAAAGAAATCGAGATTGAGAAATTCTCGACCAAGTTGCAACATCTTCAAAAAGCAGCGATCACCTAAAAGAGGAATTATCTAATAAAGATGCTTCCATCGGACAATATCTAAATAGATTAAGTGAGCTGGGACAAATAAATCTTGAAATGAGTGAGCAACTGGGAAGAGCTAAGGATGAAAAAGTGACCTTTATTCATCGGTTGGAATCTGTATTTGAGGAAGAGACTGAGGAACTGAAAGAGACAATGAGGAGCAATGGGGGATCATTAGAGAGATGAAAACAGAGAAAGAGAGTCTGGAGATGAGCCTGACTGAGGCTAGAATCAATGATTTGGTCAGGAATGGAAGGTACAACTGCCTCTTAGAGGAGTTAAAAGGTCCTAAGGAAGAATATTTAATTAAATCAAGGGAGATGGAGGAAAAATATCATGAAGTGAGTGAGCAACTGGAAAAAGTTGAGGGTAAAAAAGTGGCCTCTATTCATCATTATTGACACTAACATCCTTTTGGACATCCTTCTGTCCATCCGTCTGTGTTCAGAAAAATCCTTGCTCGCTTAGGCCTAGTGTCTGAGGATATGATAATTGGTCATTAGTGGATATATATATATATATATATATATATATATATTTATATACAAAATAAGCTACAGCAACAATAACAAATGCAGTCCACTGCAGGACTAAGGCCTCAGATATGACTTGAGACATATCTGATGTTTGGCCAATTTTCATGGTAGAAAAGTTGTCTACTTTTTGAGGGGAATTTTGGGGTAGCAAATGTTTCTCTGATGAACATAAGTATTTTTATAGTTTGTTTATGAAATAACCCTTTGGATGCTGTTACTGTTTTTCTAAATACTCTATTACTTGTTAATTATTTCTTATATCATTTATTTATCACCTTATTTCCTTTCTTCACTGGGCTATTTTTCCCAGTTGATGCCCTTGGGCTTATAGCATCTTGCTTTTCCAAATAGGGTTTTAGCTTGGCTAATAATAATAATAATAATAATAATAATAATAATAATAATAATATCAACAACAATACTTCAAAGAGCCTCACTTGTTGCCGAATGCAAGTTGAAAGCCAAGAGCAGTATCAGTGTTAGAGACGGAAATAATATTGTCAGGAGGAAAAGTGGCAACGCCGCTCATCAGAATTATCCGATGTTTGAAATATCAAATTTGAATTTTGTTCAAAATGTATTTTTTCTTTCAGTTTCATTACAGACATTAATTTTCTCTAAACAAAATGACAGTTTCACTTATATCCCTGAATAGAAAAGAAACCACCTTTCTATATGCGGTAAAATCGAAGCTACTCATGAGTTATCATCGACCTTAAAGACAAGGGATTAGAGAAGGAAATCCTTCCACTGTCACATACGCCCTTCTGGCATTGAAGGAAACGAGCAAGTTACCACAGAGAGAAGCAACTCTCTCTCTCTCTTTCTCTCTCTCTCTCTCTCTGGCAATGTACATGTTCCAAACTAACTATCCTCGTCCAGGGATAGAGAATAAGTCTCTAGCCTCACCTCCTGACTCGTGCACACTCACAGAGGCCTTATTACTTATCCAGCCTTTTGGCTCCTGTCCCTTACACATCACAACTTTGGGAATGTCACCATTAAAAACGCTTCAGGAAACACAATTGATTTGAAACCATCGCCACTTACCTCCGCCAATGAAGTTGGAAGGAGGTTATGTTTTACCCCCTGTTTATGTGTTTGTAATTTGCATGTGTTTTTTGTTTGTTTGTTTGTGAACAGTTTCCTGGCCGCAATTTTAATCGTAGAGTAATGAAACTTGCAGGGATTGACCTTCATGTAAAAAGATGGAAATTATTAAATTTTGGAAGGTCAAGGTCAAAGGTTAAGGTCAAGCGAAATGTCCAATTCACGCAATCAGACATAAGTTTGGACATCGTTGTCACAGAGAATTCAAACTTAGTTCATATTTCAGTGTATGAACATCCACGCCAATTCATATATGTTAAGGCCAAAGGTCAAGGTCAAGGTCGAGCAAAAAATCTATGTCCACCCAAAAGTATTCAATTAATAGAGGAAATTCACATAAAAGACAATTGCGTAGGCCTAGTTTTACGTGTCAAAATTCATGCACTTTATCCTAATCGAGAAATAGACGTATTTGGTGTTCGAATGTCTTCAATTCTAACTTTGACTCTGCATAAGTAGTTATCATTGTAAACCTTTTATGGTTATAGGCATGAAATAGGCATGTGCAAATCAAGTCACTTGGTTATAAACTCAAATAAAGCACAAGTGACTAAAATAAAATTATGATTTACAGATTTAAATACAAATTCTAAAAACGAAGCCAAAGTCAAATCAAATCGAACGATTAGACTCGGAGACGAGAACTTCTTTCGACTTTTTCGCCGTGTGTTTGTGTGTTAAATCTCTCTCTCTCTCTCTCTCTCTCTCTCTCTCTCTCTTCATATATACTGTACCTGTGATTAAAACAATACGAAAATTCTTCCGTTAATAGGACGTATACCATTGTAAAAAAAAAAAAAAAAAAAAAAAAAAAAAAAAAAAAACACACACACTGAAATCATCCTTATTGTTTGACATCGTAAGGGTGAGAACAGCTTACTACACGTAATAGGATGCACACTAAAATGATGTGAAATCATATACAGTAAACAGTACTTATTTGACCATGTATAGTAAACCGTACTCATATAGACCATGTACAGTAAATGGTACTTATATAGACAATAAATAGTAAAAGGTACTTATATGGACCATGTACAGTAAACAGTACGTATGTAGACCATGTACAGTGTATGGTACTTATAATGACCGTGTAAGCAGTATATGGAGAGAGAGAGAGAGAGAGAGAGAGAGAGAGAGAGAGAGAGTATTCCCAGAATTGCCAGATTTAGGTGGGTAATAGCTTATACGTAAAATCAGTGTAATAGGAAGATTCGGGTATAGGCCTATACAGAAAGTGTTGGATGAGGAAGGAGCATGTTGGAGATTCGGTGATGGAGGAAGACTGTTGGAGATCAGGTTTTGTTAATCTCTGGCACTTAACATAAGGAAATGATTAACAATGATTATGGCTCGTTCTATCAAACATCCATTGTCAAAGTTTATTATTTATGCTCTCTCTCTCTCTCTCTCTCTCTCTCTCTCTCTCTCTCTCTACATGCATTGTTTGTAGACGTATTTATCTTTTGAATGGACATATCTGGACAACCCAGAGATCGATGACGAAACTTTTAAGTAATTGCCAACGTTCACTGAAGTTCGCATGAAGTGAAAATCCGAAGGGTTGGACAGCATAGATAGAAGAGAGGAAGAAGCGGGAACAGAGAGAGAGAGAGAGAGAGAGAGAGAGAGAGAGAGAGAGGTGGTGTTAAAGATTAGTTGTTGGAGGGAGACTATGGGAGATTTAGTTTTGAAATTGTGATTCAAATAAGGGTTACATTGTGATTAGTTTTTCTCATTTTATTTCGTTTTGTAGACTTGCGATTGTAATCTAATCCTTACCGAGACTTGTGAGGAGCTCTTATTTCATTACTAATATTTTTTATGTCCATATGTAGACCAATCATGGTGAAAGTTAATTAAAAGGAATTTAGTTTAGTGTGTACCATTTAGCTTGAACTTTTAATTGTTAAAAAAGATTCTCTCTCTCTCTCTCTCTCTCTCTCTCTCTCTCTCTCTCTCTCTCTCTTGTAATGTACATGTTCCAAACTAACTTTCCTCGTCAAGGGATAGAGAATAAGTATCTAGCCTCAGCTCCTGACTCGTGCACACTCACAGAGGCCTAATTACTTATCTAGCCTTTTGGCGCCTGTCCCTTACACATCACAACCTTGGGAATGTCACCATTAAAACCGTTTGGGGAAAAACAATTAATTCAATACCTTTATTACTTTTGTCATAAATTATATTGAAAAGTTCATAGATTTCTGAGCATATAAGATGACTCCTCACTCAGAACAGCCTAATCATCTGCTGGACTGGGGTTCGAGACCCGCTCAAGTTAGATAGTTTCTTGTGGTGTCTGCAACCCCACCATCCTTGCGAGCTAAGAATTGGATGTTTGGGGGGAACCTATAGGCCTACCTGCTGAGTCATCAGAAACCACAGCCTGGCCCTCCATGGTCATAAGCTATGATGGACAGCGGGCATGGGCACTGACCATTTGTATATATGGTCAGGCTTTAGGACATTGTCACTGTCTCCTGTCACTGCCATTCATGAGTGACCTTTAAACGCGAAGAGAAAAACTAGGCTTTCATGATCCTGGCATCGTATTAGGCAGCTTAATATAGTAAAAGATAACCAATCTCTCAATAGAGCATAGGCCTACTTTCTCTCTCTCTCTCTCTCTCTCTCTCTCTCTCTCTCTCTCTCTCATATCCACAGCCCTTATACCCCTGTTGCCAAATGTAAATGTCAAATCCAGTATCAATATTAGTAAGAGAAATAATGTAGTTAGGAGGAAATTTGGCACCGCTGCTCATCTGTCACTCAAATCCTTCGATTTATGAAACGTCATAAATATTTCTATTTTGTTTATAATAAGTCATTTATTGCTTACTTTGATATGCTATCTATATTATTTCCCCCGTTTTTATAAAATGTAAATTTCCAAATATATGTTCTTAATTCATAGATCTACTAAAGTCTAGAAAAGACCAAGAGATGCAACATTAGAAATCGACTGTAATCAAGGTGTTAGCCTTGCACAAACACACGCACACACACATTTACAATAACAATTAAGTTACTCCTAGACAATCAGCAATAAGAATAATTATCTTCTCGTGTAATTATGCCAACATTATTCAAATAGAGGAAATTACATAGAAAACAATGACGTAGGCCTATATAGTTTTACATATCAAACCCATTCAATTTCTCCTGATCGCGAGAAAGACGTATTTAGTGTTCGAATGCCTTTAATTCTAACTTCGACTCTGCTTAAATGGTTATCTTTATGAACTTTTTATGGTTTTAATAATAGAATAGCCATTATTCAAATCAAGTAAAATAGAAATAAATAAAAAATAAAGCACAAGTTACTAAAATAAAGTTATGATTTGCAGATTTAAATCTCAATTTTAAAAAGGAAGCTGACGCTAAATGAAATCGAACGATTGGACTCTGAGACAAGAACTCCTCTGACTCGCTGTGTGCTTCTCTCTCTCTCTCTCTCTCTCTCTCTCTCTCTCTCTCTCTCTCTCGTTGCAAAGGCTACGATGCCTCTCCCCAGAACCTGAATTGTTGTTGCTACTGTTGTTGTTTTGGTGTTTGATATTCATGATGTTGATAGTACTGTTGTTGTTCTGTGTTGTTCTTTATGTTGTTGCTGATTGTTGTTTAAGATGTTGTTGCTACTGTTGTTGTTCTTTGATGTTGTTGTCCTTTGTGTTGATGTCGTGTTGTTTTTATTGTGTTTGTTGTTTTTGGTATTTGATTTATTGATGTTACTACTGTTGTTGTTCTTTATATTGTTTCTACTGTTGTTGTCCTGTGTTGTTGTTCTTTATGTTGTTGCTACTGTTGTTGTTCTTTATGTTGCTGTTACTGTTGTTGTTCTGTGTTGCTGTTCTCTATGTTGTTGCTACTGTTGTTGTTCTGTGTTGTTGTTCTTTATGTTGCTGTTACTGTTGTTGTTCTGTGTTCCTGTTCTCTATGTTGCTGTTATTGTTGTTGTTCTGTGTTGTTGTTCTTTATGCTGTTGCTACTGTTGTTGTTTTTTTATGTTGTTGCTACTGTTGTTGTTCTTTATGTTGCTGTTACTGTAGTTGTTCTGTGTTGCTGTTCTCTATGTTGCTGTTACTGTTGTTGTTCTGTGTTGTTATTCTTTATGTTGCTGTTACTGTTTTTGTTCTGTGTTGTTGTTCTTTATATTGCTGTTACTGTTGTTGTTCTGTGTTGTTGTTCTTTATGTTGCTGTTACTGGTGTTGTTCTGTGTTGCTGTTATCTATGTTGCTGTTACTGTTGTTGTTCTGTGTTGTTGTTCTTTATGCTGTTGCTACTGTTGTTGTTCTGTGTTGTTGTTCTTTATGCTGTTGCTACTGTTGTTGTTCTGTGTTTTAATTGTTCCGTGTTGTTGTTCCTATTGTTGTTGTTTTTTATGTTGTTGCTACTGTTGTTGTTCTGTGTTGCTGTTCTCTATGTTGCTGTTACTGTTGTTGTTCTGTGTTGTAGTTCTTTATGTTGCTGTTACTGTTGTTGTTCTGTGTTGTTGTTCTTTATATTGCTGTTACTGTTGTTGTCCTGTGTTGCAGTTCTCTATGTTGTTGCTACTGTTGTTGTTCTGTGTTGTTGTTCTTTATGTTGCTGTTACTATTGTTGTTCTGTGTTGTTGTTCTTTATGTTGCTGTTACTGTTGTTGTTCTGTGTTCCTGTTCTCTATGTTGCTGTTATTGTTGTTGTTCTGTGTTGTTGTTCTAAATGTTGTTTCTACTGTTGTTGTTTTTTATGTTGTTGCTACTGTTGTTGTTCTTTATGTTGCTGTTACTGTTGTTGTTCTGTGTTGTTATTCTTTATGTTGCTGTTACTGTTGTTGTTCTGTGTTGCTGTTCTCTATGTTGTTATCATACTAAATGATTTGTCTTTTTGTGTTATAATGTGCACAATTTTACAATGTAACTAATACACACAGGGATAACGAGAAAATTTCAAGAATCAGTCTTTCAGTGAGTCGGCAACATCAAACGCTGAACTCCACTGAGCCTCCTAGTCCCATAGCATCCACACTTTCATAAAACTTTACAATGATTGTCATTTTTATATAGATATCTCGGGGAAAATAAATAATAAAACACTTATATTAATTATTTATTACTTTTTATTACATTTTAATCGACATACATCATCTCTTTACAAAGTATGGAATTTATTAATAGTCGGATTCCACATTCCACACCTGATCAAGATGTGGAGCAGATTAGCCGTATAGATGACGTAAATTCCACGTTTCAGCCCTGAATCCCACCCTAGCCCTCATCCCTCCCCAGTCCCCCCTAACCTAACTCCCAACCCTCCCCCAGTCCAAAACAACCCAGTCCCCCCCTACGCTAACCCAATCCCACCCTAGCACTCATCCCTCCCCTAGTCCCCCCTACCCTAACCTCCAACCCAGTCCCCCCTACCCTCCCCTAGTCCCCCCTACCCTAACCCCCAACCCAGTCCCCCCCCCCTACCCTCCCCCAGCCCAACCCTACCCTAACCCCTCACCCATTCCCACTCTACCCTAACCCCCACCCATTCCCACTCCACCCTAACCCCCCACCCATTCTCACCCTACCCTCCCCCAGCCCAACCCTAACCCCCACCCATTCCCACTCTACCCTAACCCCCCACCCATTCCCACCCTACCCTCCCCCAGCCCAACCCTAACCCCCCACCCATTCCCACTCTACCCTAACCCCCACCCATTCCCACCCTACCCTCCCCCAGCCCAACCCTAACCCCCCACCCATTCCCACTCTACCCTAACCCCCACCCAACCCTAACCCCCCACCCATTCCCACTCTACCCTAACCCCAACCCATTCCCACCCTACCCTCCCCCACCCTACCCTAAGCCCCAACCCATTCCCCCCTAGCCCCCCCCCCCCCCCCGACCCTCCCACCCTGTCCCATCCCTTCCCCAGCCCCCTAAGCCCCTATCCCTTCCCCCCTTATCCCCAGTCCCTTTTCCCATCCCCTTGTTACCCCACCCTCCCCTCCCCCTCTACTGAATGCCAACTGGTTGGCTCCTCCTATTTATACCTTCCACCTATTTCGAATCAACCAATCAAAGACCTCCATTTCAATTCAGCCAATCACAACTCGTCGAAACTTGTTGCCAAATGTATAATAATCTTAAACACAGAACGAGGGATGAGGTTGCCACACCTACATGTCTCATCTGGCTTTAGCTGCGACCAACTACAGTTTGCTAACTGTCAGATACTTATTATTTTCTCAGGTCAAGAGAAATCTTATACATTTATGTACATTTTGTTCAAATATTAGAGAAAATTTACATAAAAACAATGGTGTAGGTCTAGTTTTACGAATGAAATTCTTAATTTACAATAATCGCGAAATATTTCATTTTTGTGTTTGAATGTCTTATTAAATAACTTCGACTTCGCATAATTAGTTATCAATTTGCACTTTTTAGGCATATTATAAACACTTATAGGCCTACAGTAAAAGCTTAAATTTCTGTTGTAAAGTTATGATTTATAACATTTTATAGTATTTTATGTTATAACAAACATCAGAGATATTAAAAACGAAGTCGTCGACAAGACAATTCGAACATTTCTAAGACGAGAAATCTTGTGACAGTAGTATGATTCTCTCTCTCTCTCTCTCTCTCTCTCTCTCTCTCTCTCTCTCTCTCACTAAACTTTTGGACAAAGAAGTTAAAAATTCTATTTATTATTAATAATTTTCATTTGTAGGAAATAAGAAAAGTGAAGAATTTCGCCTCAGATGAGAGAGAGAGAGAGAGAGAGAGAGAGAGAGAGAGAGAGAGAGATTCTTAAGGACTATGTTGAAATAAAGAAACTAAAAGAAAGATAAAAACTTTAATCTCTTTTGATTATCAGAGGAGCCGTTACATCGAACCTGAAATGAACCAGAAATACGTCGCACAAGGGACCCCTACAATTAAGAAATGGGAAAAATGATAGGATGGAAAGAAGCATTGATAGTTAAAAAAATGAATGAAAAAGGTAGAGCAGCCATCAACTGCCCAGCAGGTACAACAGAAGATATAACGATTGAAGGAAATGTTAGACAAGGAACTATATATGGACCCAAGCTATGCAATATAGCAACTGACAAAGTTAATAGCATTAGCAGAAAAAATATCACATTGATAAGAAATATTGAAATTGAATCACTTGTATATGTAGATGATATAATGTTTCCCTCAGGAAGGAAAGATGGTATCGAAAGTGCCATAAGTAACTGTCATAGCCTAGAGACCCTAAAGAAATTCACTATAAACACCAACCCCAAAAAATCGGGTGTATTAAGAATTAACAAAAGAAAGAAAGAGAAAGAGGTGGAGATTGAAACAAAAGTGAAGAACGGAAAAGTAAGTTTAGTTAAGGAATATAAGTATCTGGGTGAATGGTATACAGAGAAGGGAAACAAAGAATTGAGTATCAGTAAAAAAAACCCAGAGGGTTGCATATATGACCCAAGAAATAAGAAAATATGGGGATACGAGAAAAGTTGGAAAGATGGCATTGGAAGTAAGAAAGAAAATATATGAAACAGTAGTTGTACCAACAATATTTGCCAACGTGGAGACCTGGAGTGTAATTAGGGACAAAGATATGAAAGATCTAGAAAACCTCCAATACAAGGTAATAAGAAATATGTATGAACTACCTGCGAGTACTCCATATTGGGGCATACTTGCAGAAACAGGAATATGGCCGGTGTCCTGCAGAATAGAATATAAGAAGTTAATGCTCTTCCATAACATCATAAACTCCGAGGAAAAAAGACTAGTAAGAGAGATAATTGAGGATCAGTTGAAGAACCCGTATGGGAAGTGCTGGAACAAGAGCGTAGAAGAAATCTGCAGTAAATATGGGATGGAAGTGGAAGAAATAAGAAGTTGGGGGAAAAGGACCCTGAAAAAAGAAATCAAGAAAAGAATTATAGAAAAAATAGAAGAAACTATTGAAGAAAAAAAGAAAATAATGAAAAAATTAAGATTTATTAAAGGAAATGGCCCTTTGCCTTATATCAGAGAAATGTATCTGGATAAGGCATCCCTTGTGATGAAAGCAAGATTAAATATGCTCAACTTAAAAGCAAATTTCAGGGGAAAATATGATGACAATTTGTGTGAACTATGCAAAGAGGAAGAAGACACCACCGAACATTTATTTTTATGCCCAAAGTTAGAACAGCTAAAGAATGTAGAAATAAGTTTAGGTATGCTTAAAAATCCTAGCAGGGATCTGGCTGCATTTATAGATAGGGCAATGAATATAAAAGAAGAGTTTAGGAAGCCCAAACTGATTACCACAACAGGTTGCCAAAACTGATGATAGCAAGGTGTTATCGTATCCAATTTCAAAGTAGAAGGGAATAAAAGTAAAGATAGAGAACCTCATTATGATATTAATTTATTTAAGGCACAGATGATATAAACTTAATAACAATAAGAATAAGCTTAGAAGCTTTGCACCTATCTATAAAGAGATAGAGTGCCCCCAAACTTATTTTGCGGAGTGAGCAATAAGGAACCAGGAACCAGGAACCGAAGGAAATTGTCCCAAAATAGGGAATTTCTAATGAATCTGGGGAATAGTTTTGTAGTTCAGATTGTTCTAATTAATTGTTGTAATCTAAATTCTAACGTTTTTTATTGTAATTAATATAATATATGAAAGAAAATACAGTGTATAGTATATGTTAGGATGATGCAGAAGTATATGTAGCACTGATTTCAAATCTTGATTACGAATAAAATGGGGAAATTAACTCAGATTTGGGAAATATTTTGAGTGACTATGGATTTTCTTTGAGCACAACTGGCACTGCTGCTATTATAAAATTAGGAAGTCGTCAATGTAGGCCATTGTATATTGTGATTTTCTGTGTATTTAAAGTAAGTGTCGTTGTGGTAATCATAAGGTTTATACATTTAATATTAGGGGAACCTATTTATGTAGGTGGTACCCTTAGAAGTGTTATAGAAATTATGAAAAAGTTAGTTGAATGTCTTAAGTCGGTTGTTAGCCGTCACGTGTTTCTCCCATTATGTTTGGCCTAAGGGAAAATTTCTTCCTAATCAAAGTTTCTTTTCAGGTTGATACAAAGGAAAGTTATAATAAGGGGGATGTATGTATGATAGCGGCCACCTGTATGTTTGATTACGGCTATCTTAAAATACAGCAGTGTAAAGGGGGTCACGGGGGAGATGTTAGCTGCCCCCTCCCCCCAGATAAGGCAGTTAGGACATGACTTGTAGGTTAGGTTACAGGGGAAAGTTTAGGTTAGTTGATGTTCATTTTAAATCGACACAGGAGGAACTGGCCGCTGATAGACAAAGGCTCCCCAATAGGTTAGATCACATCTTGTAGTTTAGGTCAGGTGGGGAGGTTTAGCAGAACAACTGACGCAGTATTTGTCGTACAGTGGCCACGTCTTACGAACGACTAGAAAATTGGAAGAAAATTGCCATTTTCCATGCACGCAGGAGGAATTGTACGCGACTGTATAAAGGTTCCCTTTTGGAATTCTACACGTGATCCGTCTCAACCAACTATAAGGGTTCCTTCCGCTCTATAAAAGATCCGAGAAATGGTAAAGGGAGATTTGTTGAAGCTTTAAAGAGTAAATGTGTGGAAAGTACAACTCGAGAATTGTTTTTAATTAAAACAAATTATGAGTTTTTAGTAATTAGAAATAAGCAAACAGAAGGTGCCATTCAAATTAAATTATTACATTATGTCTTCAGTAACATACAAGTTAACTCTTAATAGATCAGCTAAGGAAAATCTTCTATAAAAGTGTATATTTGATAAGAATGACGTCCAAAGATACGTTCTGTGTCCAAAGTCAGTCCGTCGAAGTTCATTCTCTTCCGAGATCTGCTGTGATTAGTCAACTGCGCGCTAAAAGGGAGGGGACTTGGTAAGGGTAGGGAGTCACCCTGTAACTCTTTATTGTCCTTTCAGTGCTTAGATGTTCTACCTTGTTAGCCTTCGGCTTTATCTCCCTTTACTCTCCTTCCTGCACGTACTGTTCAACCAATTGTGGTTTGCGGAGTGGTCTCCTCAACCCCAACACTGTTCCTTGTAGCCTAAAATACATGTTCCAATATTTTGCTTCGATTGCCAAGGTGATCGCTGCTAATTTGTGTAACCCAGTTAATCTAAATAAGGTATTGAGTGGAAGTTGTTTGTTGGAACGGGAACCGATGGTTTATTACTTCTGCCAGCAAAGTTTGGAGGAGGTTATGTTTTCATCCCTGTTTGTCCGTTTGTGAACAACTTCCTGGCCACAATTTTACTCATAGAGTAGTGAAACGTTCAAGGATTAATTGTTATGTTGAGACATGGAAGGGATTCAATTTTGAAAGTCCTATAGGTCAAAGGTCAAGGTCGAGCAAAAGGTCGCCTTAATTAACCCTAACCTTGACCGCAAGTTCGTACATGGTTGTTGTCACACAAAAGACTTGTAATATGCCTGTAGTCTTAATTGATTCTGGGAAAGGCAAGCTGGTTTCGAAAAATAAGCTGCCGTGGCGGAGGTCTGCACTCTCAGAGGGCTTAAGAATTTAAAAATTTTTTTTAATGGTGTGAATTTACGAGAACTTTTATCTGCTTAAAAACTTTTGAATAATGAGAGAAACTTTATCTTGACTTTGATTTTGTTTAGTAATACATTACAGTACTGTATTTCGTTGCATTTTTTGCCCTAGTAGAGTGCCAGGAGCCTTTCTCCAGCTGGGCTCTTAGACTGTGCATCATAGCTGTCATTATTGTAGGTGTTACATTACAAAGATTTCATAAGCTTTCTTTCTTTCTTTCTTTGTCTGCATCTTTATGTGGGGTCGATGTTTCTGGCCAGCGTTCTCATCCCACACTTCATCACCGGTTAATCCCTTTGATCGAAGGTCACCCTTAATACAGTCCATCCACCTTCGCTTTGGTCTCCCTCTCCTTCTCTCCTCCTTCCGTGTACCTCCATTTCCGTCACTCTCCTCCCAATATACTGTTCATCTCTTCTCATGACATGACCATACCACCTCAGTTTATTTTCTTGGATCTTTAAGTGACTATTTTAACAAAACATAATTTGATTTTGAAAAATATAAAACCTATTTGCTATATGAAGAAGTCCGCAATATAGATTTACTTATGCTATCTTTATAAACCCAGGGTTTGCTGAGCGAGTGATTTGTGAACTGGAATGAGGCGAAGGATTACTTTCCCTCGATAAAAGCTTTGTTTGTTCCATAACTGGAATACAAACCTTCGCTACTTATTAGGGGTTATTACTTTCGGCGAAGGTGAGAGATCGAGCCATTAAGATTTTAGTGAGGGTTAACTACCCATTCCGCTAGTTAGCGGGGTTAGGGGGTGTTAGCTTGCTACCGCTCCCGCTTACACACCTGTGAGTTAGCTCACTTTGCTTTTGGCTCGGATGGTGAACGGTCGTTGCCGATCTTCACCTTTGCCTATTTTGTTGCCATTACTGTAATTGCTTTTTGTTCGTGCTTTCTCTTTATTAGTGTGTATGTTTTGACTTCTGCCGACCATGCGAACCTGCCTTGCACTTGAGGGCCGGCCCTGTGGTGCCTTCATGTTGGCCGTGCACACTGATCGTCACACCCTTTGTCCTGCCTGCAGAGGTGTGATCGAGATAACAAGTGTAGTGAGTGTCGGGAGTGGTCTGCCTCCCAGTGGGGAAGGTTTGGGTGACGGCTGGAAAAATGTCAATGCGGGATATTTCTCCTTCGAAGATTTTTTCGAAAGGGAAAAATCCTAGGCGGCTTCTTCCGTTTCCCGACCTTCCTCTGAAGCTCCTACTCGATTGGCCTCTTCCGAGAGACCGTCGAGTACTAGCGTAGGCTCTTTAATTGTTGGTCAATCCCGGTCCTCGAGAGATGGTGTTGCTTCCCCTAGCCAAGCAGCCCCACCTCTCCCCCCGGGTGAGGCCATGTGTCTTTCTCCTTTTGTTCAGGTGTTGTCATCCTTGGGGCTTCCGGGTCCGCCCTCCAAGTATTCCTTGCTCCAGCTCATCATCCATGGTGCTATTGTGCAGACTTTGGAGTTGGATCCTCTGTCGTACGTCGACGAAGTGGTGTCTGAGGCATCTTCTGCTGCTGTTGCCGTTGCCCTTCCTCTTCAGACTTCAGCTGTTTCTGCCGACTGCGCTTCCCCTCGTTCCTGATCATCCTTCGAGGGGAAAGCTAAGTCTTTCGTCTGTCTCTCCTGCGAGTGTTTCTCCTCCTCGGAGGAGTTCACTCATAGAGACTCCTCTGCGGAGGACTGCTTCTTCTAAAGGTCAGCTTGCTGATCCTCCATTCCCCAGCGGGCATCAGCGATCTCGCAGAGCTTGCTCTCCACTTCGCCCTAGAGGTCTCCCTTCGGCACGGTGAAAATGCACCTCTTCGGCTATTCAGCCTCATCTTTGCTGCCTTCCCACACAGAGGAACCTCCTCTTCTGTCGTCTTCTGGTCCTCGACCTTTGCCCGTTCCTGGACCTTCTTCTGACGACCCTGCCGCTAATCTTCTGACTTCGGTCTTGGACTCTTTTGTGGATTGCTTTAGATCCCCCACGGTGGATGTTCGCCCTTCCAAAAGGCACATTCCTGTTCCTGACTTGCCTTCACGTTCCTGTCACGTAATGTTGTAAAACATCCCTCACCCTCGAGAACGCTCCTTCCTTCTCAGCGTTCCAGACCTCGGCTGGGCGCCAGCGCTCACCAACATCTCGTTAGCGCTGTCCAGCATGCCAACGCTTTCCAGTGCTTCAACGCTCTCCAGCGAGTCAGGACGTTCCCAGGTCAGGATATCACGTCCCATTCACACTTTCTCTCCTCCTCTGACCTCCCATCCAGTAAACACAAGTTCCTCCGCAAAGCAACAGTTCTTCAGGCCAAAGTCCAGACCTTGTTGGAAAAGAACGCTCTCCAAGAGGTCCAGGATGGGTCTCCAGGCTTCTACAGTCAACCTTTTTTTGTAGGAAAGACATCTGGAGGCTGGAAACTAGTCATAGACCTCTTAGCTTTGGATGCATTTGTCCAGTAAACTCTGTTGAAGATGGAGACAACCTAAACTGTCAGACAAGCTGTCAGACCAAAAGACTTCTTAATCACTCTGGATCTCAAAGATGAGTACTTCCAGATCCCATTCATCCAGCCTCAATAAAGTACCTAATGTTCTCTCTCAACAACAAAGTATACCAGTTTAAAGGGCTGTACTTTGGCCTGTCCACAGCACCACAAGTTTACACATGAGTGTTTGCCCTAGGTTCGACTTTGGCGCACAAGAACGGCGTACACCTTCTTCGCTACTTGGACAACTGGCTGATCTAGTCTGTAGGTCAATGTCACTGTCCCTTGCCTCTGCCATTCATGAGTGGTCTTTAAACATTCAAATACTCCTGGGACATTTTGCCTCCCTCTACTGTAATCCCCAGCAGTTGTCTCTGCACTCAAATTATCCAGTGGCAGATGAAATATTCTGGTCTCAGCCCAAAGACCCTCCAGATCTTCTAATACCAGTAGGTTTGGAGCAGAGAAGAGAGACCTGCAGTGGTGGATATCAGATACCAACCTACTGACAGGAATAGACCTTCTCTCGCCTTCTCTGGATTTGATGCTCTTCACGGATGCATCAAAAGGAGGGTTGGGGCACATCTATTACAGCACACCACCTCCGGATTATGGTCCAAAGCCGAGCAACACTGCCACTCAAACACTTCCAACAGCTCCTTTCAAGACACTGTTGTGTTGATGAGTGACAAGACCACTACGGCTTACATAAACAAGTAAGGAGGTACTTTTTCACTGCTCCTCTGTCATCTGGCTGTAGAGATAATCAGATGGATGGAAGAAAACTCAGTGACCCTCGCAGCCCGTTTCATCCTGGGCAAGAGAAACTTCTTGGCAGACAAACTGAGCCGGAAGACTTGGATAGTTGGCACCGAGTGGTCTTTGTATCAAAAGATAGCCAACAAAGTCTTGACTTTATGGGGTTCGCCAAAAATAGGCCTATTCCCAATGTCCCTCAACCGGAAACTTCCGGTGTGCAGTTCTCCAGTATCAGATCCCCAAGCATTCTGGTAAGGACAATCTAGACATCTATGTGTTCCCCCTCCCCCCCTTCTACCTGGTAAGGAGGCTCCTGAACAAAGTCCGACGTATCACACAACCTATCAATGACCTTAATAACTCCAATGTGGCAAAATGCAGGATGGTTCATGGACCTTTTACATCTGCTCACAGAGGCACCGAAGGAACCCTCTCCACTTCCCAAGCTACTTAAACAACCACATACAAAGATATTCCATGGGAGTAGCATCGCTATGTCTTCACGCTTGGAGGTTATCCAGCAACTTCTCACTTCACAAGGTTTTTCGCAAGCAGGAGGTCTGGATACCTCCGAGAGTCATCTATCGCAGTCTATCAAGCGAAGTGGAATATCTTCTGGGGTTGGTGTCATAAAAGGGGCATCCCTCCACTCTTGTTGTACCTCAGGGATAGAAAAATCAGTGTCACCGGTGAAAGGCTATCGCTCAGCTTTGAGCCTTACCTTTCAACTGAATGAAGTTGACATTTCCTCCTTGATGGAATTATTCCCCTCGATGAAATTATCCCTCCTCCTACATAAGGTAGAGCCGAGTTGTCTTGCCCTCAGTCGGAAGTCAGACCACCCCCGTGGAATGCAGTACAAGTACTACAACCCTTGAAAGGAGTTCCTTATGAACCTATTAGTCAAGCCTCAAGAGCACTTCCTGACACTAAAGACAGTGTTCCTTCTAGCCTTGGCCTCTGCAAAGAGAGTCTGCGAGGTACATGGTCTGCCTACGACATCACCCATTCAAGGAGATGGGGGCAAGTGACACTCAGCTTCGTCCCTGAGATTATTGCAAGACTCAAGTATTGGCTGTAGCAGAACCTAGATTTGGGCCCTTCTGGGTTGAGAGTCTCCATACTGTAACAGATGATCCTGATCAGCTGTTATTATGCCCTGTAAGGGCGGGGAGGAAGTACCTTAAACAAACTATGGGAGCGCGACCACGGATCAATTGACTGTTCGTCAACACAGGCAGGATCAAGAGGAAGGTAACAAAGAACTCAATATCTTCCTGGACCAGGAAAGCCATCGAATGAGCCTTCCAAGCAGACCTGCCTCCACTTGACAGTAGGCCTAGAGCTCATGATGTTAGGGGTGTAAGCACGTCCCTGGCATTCCAAAAGAACTTTATTGTGACGCAGGTTCTACAGGTGGGCGTGTGGAAACCTCAGCTTACCATCACCGCTCATTACCAGCACGACGTAACCCACAGGGGCCTTGACACAATCTCCATACGTTCTGTAGTGGCGGCACAAAACATGATCAGTAACACCTCAGGTCCCTCTTAGGACAGGTAACAGTCAGTTGAGGGCAGATGTTACTCAGTTGTAAATCTAGTATGAATGTGCGTGTGACTGTCCCTTTTTATCTTTCATTCTCCCCTCTCTTGGAGCCTGAGCGAGCCAAAAAACTCTGCTAGCTGGCTTCTACTGGCTGTAGATGAGTATCATCGTTTCTTGTGTGTCCTGATATGTATACATGTATATTGTTGCATCCTCAATCTTTAAGCTAAGGGAGACTCGGGTAATGTCCAGGCAAGTAAAAAGGGATTTTGACGAAGGAAAAATCAAATTCTGGGCTCGCCCTGTGTCGCTCCGTGAAATGCTCCTCTAGCACCATATCTAAGGCATAATTATTGCTGAAAATACCAGAGAAAAAAAGAGATGCATGGAATGCCAGGAATAAACCTAGCTCGCTCACTCATTGAGTGTCGGTATAAAAAACTGGGGCATGATTGAACCACGACCATAAGTCCCTCACCAATTAGACATCTCCTTCATCAACCTACCCTCTCTCTACCCCTGCATCTCCCCACCCCCCATCCTCATTCCTCTTCAGCTCTTGCGTTGGTCAGAAGTGTTTTGTTTTGCTCGTGTGTTTTTTTCGGAAGATGTCCGACGTTTTAGAGATCCCTGCTTCCAAGTTGAGTATTATATTTGTCTGTTTGGGATTTCTGGGTAGCGACACCTTTTTATTCTTAATCGTGTTTGGCCTTTTGTTTATGTATATTCCCTTTCGGGGGTTCGCTATGGCCATTGTGTCGCTTACTAGTGATCTCTTTGTTTATCGGGTTTGCATTTACTTTTCCTTATACTATTTGTAACCCTGATACAGTGATACCTCGGTACTCGACCATAATCCGTTCGAGATCCGTGTTCGACCTCCGATTTGTTCGAGTACCGAATTTTTTTTCCCCATAAGAAATAATGGTATATATTCTATTCCGTTCCCAAGCACTCGAACAGGCCCAAAATATTAATAAAACGTGTACCTAAACAACAATAATTATCTAAATGTGTATGAAATTGGTCAGAAAATCCTATAAAACAATTTTAAACCATTTACTGTACTAAAATAAAACAATTTTAAACCATTTTCTGTACTGTAGTGAACATACCTTTGAGCAGCGGTTCGATGGCATACAGGGATGGATGTGGAGAGGATGGAAGGGGGAGGTTACTGCTTGGAAGGAGAGTCCCCTTCCATGATGTGGCGGGGTAGTTCTCCTTCAGGAGTTGTTTCTCTCTCCAATGAAAGGGTGGGCAGATCTATTTCAGGGGTTTCTTCTCTTCTTTGTCTCTTCTTTGGAGGAGAAACAGGCTTTGATGTAGCAGCTTTCTTTTCTTTTGTGAAAAACTGGTCTATTGTTAATTGTTTCTTCCTCCTCTGCAGTATTCTTCGAAAATGATACATGACACTATCATTAAACATATGCACTGCCCGGTTTGCTACTGCAATTTCTGGGTGGTATTTTTCAGCAAAAGCCTGCACATCTGCCCACTTGGAACAAATTTCATTGATGAGAGAACTTGGAACATCCTCCCTTACCTCATCCTCTTCTGAAGATTCCTGCTCCACAATCAGATCCTGCTGCTGTTGTTGTTGCAGGTGCAACAATTCCTCCACAGTCAACTCGGTAGAATGGCTTTCTACAAGCTCATCAATATCATCCTTGTCGACCTCAAGCCCCAAACTCCTGCCCATGACAACAATTTCCTCAACGACATCAGTGTCATCAGAAATTACAGGGGTAGCAGTGCTTGGACCCGCCTCTGGTTGGAAACCTTCAAACTCCCTCTCTGTGACACATGATGGCCACAGCTTACGCCAGGCAGAGTTCAATGTCCTATAGGTCACACCTCGCCAAGCTTGGTCAATCATGTTAACAGAGTTGAGGATGCTGAAGTGTTCCTTCCAGAATTCCTTTAGGGTCAACTTCGTGTCACTGGTCACTTCAAAACACTTTCTGAAAAGGGCCTTGGTATAGAGTTTTTTGAAGTTTGAAATGACCTGTTGGTCCATGGGCTGGAGTATGGGAGTAGTATTGGGGGGCAAGAATTTGATTTTGATAAAGCTGTATTCTTCTTTCAAGTCATCCTCGAGACCTGGAGGATGTGCAGGAGCATTGTCCATAACCAGAAGACATTTCATTGGCAAGCTCTTTTCAATGAGGTAAGCCTTAACCTGGGGGGCAAACACTTCGTTTATCCACTCAGTAAAGAATTGTCTTGTGACCCAAGATTTAGTGTTCGAGTGCCACATAACTGGTAGTGCACTTTTACAAATATTATTTCGTTTGAACACCCGGGGGTTGTCCGAGTGGTACACTAACAAGGGTTTGATCTTGCAATCGCCACTTGCATTTGCACACAGCAACAATGTTAGCCTATCTTTCATTGGCTTGTGACCTGGCATCTTCGTCTCGTCCTTGGTAATGTACGTATTGGCTGGCATTTTCTTCCAAAATAACCCAGTCTCATCACAATTAAAGACTTGTTGTGCGATCAAATTTTGTTCATTTATGTACCGATCGAATTCCCCCACGTATTTATCGGCTGCAATTTGATCCGAACTAGCTGCCTCCCCATGCCTAGTAACACGATGAATACCTGTTCTATTACGAAACTTTTCAAACCAACCCCTGCTCGCTTTAAATGTAAATGAATCACTTTCACTGGTACTCGGACTTTTCTTCACTAATTCTTCATAGATATGCAACGCTTTTTCACAAATGAGCGCTTCACTAACACTTTCCCCGGCCAACTGTTTTTCTTTGATAAATATTAAAAGCAACTTTTCCATCTCCTCAATCACTTGTGGCCTTTGCTTAGTTACCGCCGTAACTCCCGTTGCAACATTCGCCTTCTTAATCATTTCTTTATGCTTTAAAAACGTAGAAATGGTCGACTTCGCCATTCCGTATTCTACCGCTAAATCGGACACTCGTACACCATTCTCATATTTCGCTATAATTTCCTTCTTCAACTCGATCGTTGTTCGCACTGTTTTCCTCTTCTCCTTCCCCTTAACACTCATTACTTTCTTGGGACTCATTATGAAAGCTAAAAAAGCAATTAAAAGCACTGAAAATCACTAAATCACAACGAATGCTGATCGCGCGTTGTCTGAGTGACGCTCTCGAGAGAACTGATGCTTCCCGAACAAGCGAGAGTGGCCGAGATGGCGCGATCATCACAAAGCCCATGCGGTCGTCACGTGTTCGGCTGGTCGAGTACCGAATTTTTGGTCGAGCACCGCAGCAAAAATTTCTCGAAAATTTTGGTCGAACTCCGAATTGTTCGAGTATAGAGTCGTTCGACTACCGAGGTATCACTGTATATGATTTGGACATCTATTTCTTATTTTGGCATGATCTTTTTATTCATTTTCATCATTCTAGCAAATATCCCCTTCAGGTTTGTTAGCGCTGTGTTGGATATCCTACTTAGTCGATCTGTAAGTGGCTCGGTGGGTAGCTTTCTTGCCAGCCTTTTTGTATTGAGTCCATTTCGGGGAAAAGTATACGTTACGGTAGTATCGTTTTTTCCCAATTTCGGAAAACCTTTGTTTTTTATTTGCCTTTTCCCCTTTAAAAGGAAGTCTATACCTTGACGAGTCACATTATATGTTTTTCACAGCTTTGTGCAATTGCTCAGGCCGTTAACTTGTATGCAGAGTTAGCAAGGTGATAGGGTGGGCTTTTTTCTCAAGCTCTTACTCAGCATAAGGGTCACACTTCAGGTCAGGGGTCAGCCAGTTGATCTTGGACTTCTACCCACCTAAACGTGAGTCTCCATAGTAAATAGATGAAGGGTTTGTATTTGGTGCCGGAACAAATGGAAGATTTGGAAATCATTTTCGTTTTTCTTGACCATACAAACCTGAAGCTCTTTACACATACTGGTCCGCCATCACCTACCCCAAAGAAGTCCTACCGCAATTGCAAACTGGAGTGTGTTGGCTACTGCGTGTGTGAGCGAGGGGAGGCCTCGCCTCCTGCCACCACTAGCCCCAACTGGCTACCGTTGGCAGTACCACCTCGCTTAAAGTTTTATGGCTAGTTTCAGCTGTCGCTAAAATGTATCTCCACAGTAAATAGCTTCAGCTTTGTATGATTATGAAAAATACATTATTTCCAAATTTTTCATGTTCATGAGTTTTTGTACCATCCATATAATAACAGTTATGGGGGATCCCAGTGGGAAACAGGGTTTTGGATAGGGAAACACCAAAAATCAGTGTTTTGAAGAAAGAATAAGGCTGAGAAATGCATAGCAAACACAAGATAACCAGTTGGAAATATATGTGGTTCATGTAATTGGTGTGAAATTAAAGTACAGTACACTGTATCGTGATTACTTGCGGAGTACAATACTGCACAGTACAGCACTTGATCAAAGTTACTGGGAGAAATGCTAAAACCTGGGTTATGCTTTTGTATTCAATTCTCTGAGTATTATTATAAATTACTTTTACTGGTATTTCATGTTTTGTTATTCACATGATGAACTTATTTTTCCTTATTATTTAGGGAGATGTCGTTTGTAGTGCCAGTATTCGTTGATTGACTTTTTCTTCGGAAGGGCAACCCCACAGGAAACCAAGCCCATCGCCATGTATTCCCAGTTGGAACTACAGCAGTAGTGGTGCAGCAGCTTCTTATTGGATTCCAGATTCCAGATTCCCACTTCGTCATCATCTTATAATGTTTCCAACACTTCTTCAAATGCTCTGGTTATTTGTTTTGGTGGTAGGAATGGACGATAAAGGTGAGAGTTAGTATTAATTACATAACTATTTGTTTGACTGGCACTTTAAATTTTCCTCCAAATGGTTTTTGAAAGATGAAAGAAACATTTTTAAATCTCTACATTTTCAAAGACAAGTTTGAAAGCATTCTTGACTACATTCTCAAAGTCTTTGGTAAATTTACTTGGCTTTAAGTCTGAGCACTTTTGCTTCAAAATACTAAGGGCTTTTTGATATAGGTTTCCTTCTGTTTTATTTCTCAGCAAGATGTAAACACATGCAAGCAAGCATCCACTTTTAATGGCGTGGGTTCGTGTATAGTTGATGAAATAATTGTCGAGCCATTTTTAATGTACCTTCGCACATCCAATGTGTATTAGTTGCAACTATGTCTAGCTTAGGTTTTAGTTGCTTTTATTAGTACTTCAGTGGAATGACTTTCATTATCATAGAATAAAAAGCTTTCTTTATCATTCCCGATAGAAATTGTTTTAAAATCTCAAGAAAATTGATCTCTGAAACTGATTTTGGTTTGGGAAAGTGACCATTGAATATTTGTCTCTTTCTTTGGATGCATTTCTGAAGTACATTTAATTTTTCAATATTAAACTTAGCCGGTGATTATATAAGCTGCAACTCTGTTGCTCGACAGAAAACTCTACGTTAAAAATCCGCCAGCGATCGCTATGCAGGTAGGGGGTGTACTTCAACAGCGCCATCTGTCGTGCAGGTACTCAGTACTCAATGTAAACACAGAACTCAATTTTCTCTCTGTCGGGCTACCGGCAAGACCTACTAATTCGCTGTGCTAACTGGATTTGTTTTCACAACTATTGATGAAGTACACTATTCTAGTTTTGAGCTTTCGCTATGCAGGTGTTTTATCTTCATCTCAAAACTTGAACTCGTTTTGGATAAATTTAATTATGGTGACAAAGATAGTATGGACTTTCTTTCACTTTTAAATGGCCGACCCTTCCCTTAGACGGAAGTATGTTTAGGCTTTTAGTAATTATATCACGTTATAGATTTTCCTCTATATATTTTATATCTCTCCGCCTTTATTAGGCCTCTTCGATTAACTTTCCATTTATTATAAACATATAAAAATAATTTTAATGTTTTGTTTATATAGAACTTTCCTGAGAGTAGGCGGTCCTAACTTGGAAACCGAAGTTAATCAACGTTGAGCCCTTTATATCGTAATTAGCTTTTAAAGAGCTAAGGATTTAAAACTTTTTAAATGTAATATTTTATGAAAGATTTTCTTTGATAGTCTTCGTACTGTTTTCAAAGATGAACTAACGTTTAGTTTTTTATGCTACGCAGTTGTTGACGTTCAGGACGTTCAACATGCGCTCTATCGTTACGATAAAGAGAGAGTGTATCACGGTTTCACTTTGCAGTAAGAGTAAATCGATTCTGACGTTTTGTTCATTCTTTCTTAGCTTAAATGTTTTAAATTCTAATTTAAAGGAACTTTTCATTTGAAAAACCTTTCAGTTTTTTCCTTTAGTCAAATAACATGTTTTTTTGACGATATATAATTGGGCTCTTCTCTTCGGTGCGAATTCAAGAGAGAAAGAGAGAGAGAGATAGAGACGGAGGGAGAGAGAGGAGAGTAAACGTTCCGTTCAAGCGGGTAACGTTGTTCTCGTGTTACTCTCGTCCCTAGTCTCTGTACGGGGAGGAAGGATAAAACGTTTTTAGGTTTTTATTCTCGTCCCCAGGCTATGTGCGGTGAGAGATTGAAAACGTAGTTATATGAACTAGTGTTTAGTCTCTTTCCCAGCCACTGATTTTTCTTTTTATCTTAAAATATGTTTTCTGTTTTTTGCTGGTATTATGAGCTTGCATTATACGACTAATTTCGCAATTACTACCTTTTAATGAAGGGTAGAATTGCGTGTTTCAGGTAGAAATAAGTGCAAAACAGAAAATCGAAGTGATAAAGTGATATACGCAGTGTTACAGTGTTGAGTGTTACAGTGTTGCGTCCGAGGGTTCGTCTGTTCGTGCCTGTCATCCTCCCAGTCCAGGACCTCTTGCAAGCTCCCAAGCCCAGGGGAGAAGCAATGTCGTACGACCAAAGGGTTCGAGAGGCTTTAATCAGCGAACAGACGTTCCCTCCGTGGTTTCGGGCGTATCTACCCAAGATCGCCCCACCCCCACAAAGACGAGAGAGCCCATTTATTCCTCGTCTGCGGAAGAGGTTTCTCGTAAGAAACCATGGACCAAGGTCTCGCAGCCTCTTAAGCGCAAGTCGGTCCCTTCCGCGCAAGTCCAACGGCCCAGTTGTAGCCACTGGGTCAGTTCGGACTCGCTGCAGTCTTCCGACGACTGCTCACCTCCTAAGAGAGGCAAAGCGGTACCGCATCAGGCAGTCACACCGTCTGTTGCCGCACCTGCTCCTGTAGACCCTAGTGGTCTTTGCTGCAGACCATGCAGTCTCAGTTAACGTCATTGATGCAGGACTTTCGTGCGGAGAAGGTTGACGCTGCACCAACCCCTAGCCTACAACCAACCACGGTTGTGTGTCCTGTGGACGCTGAGGCGACCTTCTGCCGCACTCCAGCTGAGAGAGTCCCGCCACCCATGCGTTCCAGTGTACCCTGCCAGCCGCATGTTGACGTTCAGCGACGCACGGAACCTTCCGTTGACGTTCGCGAGGTACAACAACAGTCTAAGTTGTTTTGTTTTGACGCGGTGCGTCAACCTCCGCATTCTAGAGTTGTTTTGACTGCTCAGTCTAGGCAGTCAAAGCAGTCTCGAGTGGACGCTGTACGTCCTCACGCACCTGTTGTGGTTGACAGTTCAGTTGTTGACAGTTCACAGACTGTCAAGCAGTTACATGACGTTGCGTTCTGGTCCGCTACTAATGCACCAGTGAGAGACTCAGCTTTTATCGGACAAGGTTCCTGTAGATGAGGAAGTTGCTGTTCTCCCTCCTACTGATATTCCCTTGAGGACTCTGTCAGATGGAGAGGAGCCTTAAGCTGCTTAGCCTCCTATGGACTTTAATTAAATCATGATGATTTTTTTAAGGATCTTCGTCCGGATCTTGTAACTGCTGCTCCTCGTTCGCCTAAACGTCAGAACTTACACTAGGCCTAGCTACTTCGAAGCCGTTGTTTTTAAGCTAGTGCTCTCTCGCTCTCCTAGAGAGCGTTACGTTGGCTAGGCGACTGGTTTTTTCACCAGGAGGAGTTTGGGGGATACAGCCTTTGCTTTCCCTTCTTTTAAACTGGTTTATAGAGCGAGAGTCTGATATGACACGAGAGAAGTTCTCGGCTTGGGAGTTCATGCCTCTGCCCAGATAGACTTCTCAATTCTGGTAGGCTCTCCCTGGCGCCTAGCCAGGAGATGCTCCAAGTTGTTTACAGGTCAACTTCTCAGCTGTTGTCGAGCCTTGGAAGTTTTGCTGTACTATTATGTCACGCATAACAAGGCTTTCAGGGATGGTAAACGGTTCCGCCTCAGTCGCTAACCCCGTCTGTTGCCACACCTGCTCCCGTAGACCCTAAATGGGCTTTGCTGCAAGACATGCAGTCCAAGCTTGCGTCCTTGATAAAGGACTTAAATGCGGAGAAGAACCTTCTGGCCAACAACCTTCCAACCGGTCGGTTGTGCGCCCTGTTGACGCTGAGGTAACCTACTCGCGTCTGCCAGTTGAGGTGGTTCCTCCACCGATGCGACCCAGTGTGGGTTGCCAGCCGCACGTTGACGTTAAGCGACGCTCGGAGGTGATTGTTGACGTTCAGGACGTTCAACAACCAGCAGAGGTGACTTGTTGTGACGCAGTGCGTCAACCTCAGCAACCCGGTAGGGTGTTGACTGCACAACCCAGACGGTCCAGACAGTTTCGGGTTGACGCTGTACTTCCTCGCGCACCCATGGTTGTTGACAGTTCACAGACTGTGCAGCAGTTCCATGATATTGCGTCCGGCTCCGTCACGCATGCACCAGTGCGACCGGATTCAGCGAGTCAGACGTTGCCCACTCCGTTACCGTTTCCTCATCAGTTTCGGATGAGGAACCCTCTGATGAGGACGTTGCTGAACAAGACGATCAGCCCCCAGCCCTGCTATCCATCCAGAAGATGCTGAAGAAGGAACGCTGCTCAGTCAGGCTGTGGATGAGTCTGGTAGGGACGCTGTCATCCGTGGATCAATTTGTGTCACTAGGAAGACTACACCTCCGTCCTCTTCTATACCATCTAGCTTTTCACTGGAAAAAGGACAAGACGCTAGAAGCGGTCTCGATCCCGGTTTCCGAAAAGATGAAGTCTTGTCTGACTTGGTGAAAGGACTATATCAACCTAAGAGAGGGTCTTCCCCTGACTGTTCAGACTCCCAACCACGTTCTCTTCTCGGACGCATCGGACATAGGCTGGGGTGCGACATTAGACAGTCGGGAATGCTCGGGATTATGGAACTCGAGTCAAAGGACAATGCATTTCAACTGCAAGGAGCTACTGGCAGTACGTCTGGCCTGGAAAAGCTTCAGGTCTCTTCTTCAAGGCAAAGTGGTGGAGGTGAACTCGGACAACACCACGGCTTTGGCGTACATCTCCAAGCAAGGAGGGACCTACTCTCTGACGTTGTACGAGATCGCAAGGGACTTCCTTACCTGGTCAAAAGGCTAGACATATCACTAGTAACGAGGTTCATCCAAGGCAACTTGAATGTCATGGCAGATTGTCTCAGTCGGAAGGGACAAATAATTCCAACAGAATGGACCCTCCACAAGGATGTATGCAAGAGACTTTGGGCCACCTGGGGCCAGCCAACCATAGATCTCTTCGCAACCTCGATGACCAAGAGGCTCCCAATATTTTGCTCACCAATCCCGGACCCAGCAGCAGTTCATATAGATGCCTTTCTCCTAGATTGGTCACATCTAGATCTATATGCATTCCCTCCGTTCAAGATTGTCAACAAGGTATTGCAGAAGTTCGCCTCTCACGAAGGGACAAGGTTGACGCTAGTTGCTTCCCTCTGGCCCGCGAGAGAATGGTTCACCGAGGTACTTCGATGGCTAGTAGACGTTCCCAGAACACTTCCCCTAAGGGTGGACCTTCTACGTCAGCCACACGTAAAGAAGGTACACCAAGGCCTCCACGCTCTTCGTCTGACTGCCTTCAGACTATCGAAAGACTCTCGAGAGCTAGAGGCTTTTCGAAAGAGGCAGCCAGAGCGATTGCTAGAGCAAGGAGAACATCCACCCTTAGAGTCTACCAATCGAAGTGGGAAATCTTCCGAAACTGGTGCAAGTCAGTATCCGTATCCTCGACCAGTACCTCTGTAACTCAAATAGCTGACTTCCTCTTATATCTGAGGAAAGAACGATCTCTTTCAGCTCCCACTATCAAGGGTTACAGAAGCATGTTGGCATCAGTCTTCCGTCACAGAGGCTTAGATCTTTCCAACAATAAAGATCTACAGGACCTCCTTAAGTCTTTTGAGACCACGGAGGAGCGTCGTTTGGTTACACCTGGTTGGAATTTAGACGTGGTACTAAGATTCCTTATGTCAGACAGGTTCGAACCGCTACAATCAGCCTCCCTGAAAGATCTCACCTTAAAGACTTTTCCTGGTATGCTTAGCCACAGCTAAAAGAGTCAGTGAGATTCATGCCTTCAGCAAGAACATCGGATTCTCATCCGAAACGGCTACATGTTCTACAACTTGGTTTTCTAGCCAAAAACGAGCTGCCTTCTCGGCCTTGGCCAATATCGTTCGATATTCCAAACTTATCGTATGGTTGGAAATGAACTAGAAAGAGTCTTATGCCCTGTAAGAGCTCTTAAGTTCTATTTAAAACGAACTAAACCTTTACGAGGCCCGTCTGAAGCTTTATGGTGTTCAGTTAAGAAACCATCTTTGCCTATGTCAAAGAATGCTTTATCCTATTTTATCAGACTGTTAATACGAGAAGCTCATTCCCATCTGAATGAGGAAGACCAAGCTTTGCTGAAGGTAAGGACACACGAAGTTAGAGCTGTCGCAACTTCCGTGGCCTTTAAACAAAATAGATCTCTGCAAAGTATAATCGACGCAACCTATTGGAAAAGCAAGTCAGTGTTCGCGTCTTTTTATCTTAAGAATGTCCAGTCTCTTTACGAGAACTGCTACACTCTGGGACCATTCGTAGCAACGAGTGCAGTAGTGGGTGAGGGCTCAACCACTACAATTCCCTAATTCCATAACCTTTTTAATCTTTCTCTTGAAATGTTTTTTATTGTTGTTTTTGGGTTGTCCGGAAGGCTAAGAAGCCTTTCGCATCCTGGTTGATTTGGCGGGTGGTCAAATTCTTTTCTTGAGAAGCGCCTAGATTAGAGGTTTTGATGAGGTCCTGTAGTATGGGTTGCAACCCTTGATACTTCAGCTCCTAGGGGTCGCTCAGCATCCTAAGAGGATCGCGAGGCTCCGTAAGGAAGACGTACTTAAAAGGCAGAGTAATTGTTCAAGTCGACTTCCTTACCAGGTACTTATTTATTTTATGTTTGTTATTTTGAATAACTGCTAAAATGAAATAAAAAATCCTTAGCTCATAATAATGTAAACAAGTATTGCTGGTCTCTACCCACCCCCCTGGGTGTGAATCAGCTTATATAATCACCGGCTAAGTTTAATATTGAAAAATTTTATTTTTATAATAAAATAAATTTTTGAATATACTTACCCGGTGATTATATATTAAAGGACCCTCCCTTCCTCCCCAATAGAGACCCAGTGGACCGAGGAGAAAATTGAGTTCTGTGTTTACATTGAGTACTGAGTACCTGCACGACAGATGGCGCTGTTGAAGTACACCCCCTACCTGCATAGCGATCGCTGGCGGATTTTTAACGTAGAGTTTTCTGTCGAGCAACAGAGTTGCAGCTTATATAATCACCGGGTAAGTATATTCAAAAATTTATTTTATTATAAAAATAACATTTTGCCATGCAAGACACAGATTTATTATCATTAGCATTGCAATGACTCTTGGTGATGGAGCAGTTGAACCAGGCCCAGTTTTCATGTGGAGAGTTTTGCTTCCTCAGAGTAGGCTAAAGAAGAGTAATTGCTTTGTGATGAAAAAGAAAATATACTGAATTAAGAGGAGTAAAGAGATTTTAAATGAATATGTAGTTTGTTCCAACACCTAATGCAAACCCTTTCACTCTTCACTATGGATATGTATATCAGAAAAAGCTGAAGATTAGCCATAGCACTTGTAGCTAGGTATAACTGGTTAGGGGGTTGGCCGACCAGCTACCCCGTTCACACACACACTCACGTCGGTGATATGACGTCACTTTTTATCTTGGCTCGGTAGAGAGTGGACGCACCATCACTCTCTCCCGTCAACCCTCATTCCTTTTTAATACCCGGCTGTTATTCTTTATTTGTTCTGACACCAGAATGCAAACCGTATGCTCTTTATTAGGGAATATACTTTTGGCAAAGCTGAAACTAGCCATGAGACTCTTAGCAAGGTGTAACTACTCCACCGCTGGTTAGCGGGGGCCAAGGGTGGTAGCCTGCCACCCCGCTCATACGCACGTTTGTGTTCTATTGTTACTTTAACTTTTGGCTCGGTGGAGAGCAGATGTTCTTCTCTCTCCACTGACCAACTTTTTTTTTTTAACTGGCCTTTGACTAGCTTGTTCTTTCAGTTTTTTGTTTTGTTGTTTTATTTAATGCAGGTGTGAGCATTGCTGCTCAAAGACGTTATAGTGCTGGTGTTCCTTGATGGCGGAGAACCCTTTCTTATGATATCTTCCTTTGGCTAGAGGCCTCCCCCGCTTATCTGAGTGCAGTGACCCGGCCCTCCTCCACAGGGTAGTCGTTCTCTGTGTGAACTCTAATTCACCGTTTTGAAGTAGATGTTGCTCGTTCCCTGCAAATTCATTAGAGGGTAGAGACCATTTGCGGCTGATCCAGAGCTCCTCATCCCTGATAACGCCACTCACTGTCGTTCTGTGATGACCGCTGGCGGAGGGATTGCAAAGTCTGAAGTATGTTCCTGTGCCTCTCGGTGGACAACTTTCCCATTCACAGGTTAGGTTTTTCTCCCTAGTGGCGTTCTTCAGCTCTAACGACGACACACTCCTTAGTTAGGCTAATGCAGCTGGCATAAGGAGTGCAAAGTCAGATATTTCTGTTCCTTGGGAAGATGCTGCTTCTGCCCCGTCACTGCCTTTATCACCTGCACCTGCGCCAGTTCCTAATCGTCACGCTGACAACGGTCTTTCCCGTATACGGGTTCGGTCCTCCCTGGAGTAGTCTTAGCTTCACGGGATTTAGACGGGTGTTATGGACACGTCTATGACTCTTTCCTAATCGCTCGATGTGTGTCCTGTCGGACCATAAAGATGTTACTTTTAAACACAAGACTTACCTGGTAGTTATATATATAGCTTCCGTCCCTGACGGCACGACAGAAAAATTAAAAAAACTCGCGCCAATCGCCGATTGGATAGCCAGGTGTACCACCCTGCACCCCTAGCGAGGTGTCTAGAAACCATCCCATGTATATCCATATTTTCCCTGTCGCCGTAGCAATAGCATCGATGGAATTTTTACTTGCTGTAATCTGTATATTACAGTTATTTTGGTGATGTACAATTTGCTTTTAGCGTTCGCTGATTGGGTATTGTTTTTCCTAAGTGTTAGTGTTTTAAATCGTGTGTAGACTTTGCACAGGTAGGTTGGGAGTTCTTTCCTCCTACTGTAAACTAACGTAAACACTTTGAAACATGATGACGTCACACTCGTGTGACGTAGTTACATAGTGCTACGTAGTTTGTTGATATTCTTTTCTTTGCACTCATAAAGAATGAAAGGAATTGTTACTTTTAATGAGTATTTTACTTGTAATATAGAAGACTATATTATTTTTAAGAGAATTTTTGTCTTTTTAGTATTTGACCTTTAAATCTCCAATCTATTTTTCAAGATTAATAGAATAGCGTATTGTTTTTTTTTCAATATTAAACTTAGCCGGTGATTATATAAGCTGCAACTCTGTTGCTCGACAGAAAACTCTACGTTAAAAATCCGCCAGCGATCGCTATGCAGGTAGGGGGTGTACTTCAACAGCGCCATCTGTCGTGCAGGTACTCAGTACTCAATGTAAACACAGAACTCAATTTTCTCTCTGTCGGGCTACCGGCAAGACCTACTAATTCGCTGTGCTAACTGGATTTGTTTTCACAACTATTGATGAAGTACACTATTCTAGTTTTGAGCTTTCGCTATGCAGGTGTTTTATCTTCATCTCAAAACTTGAACTCGTTTTGGATAGATTTAATTATGGTGACAAAGATAGTATGGACTTTCTTTCACTTTTAAATGGCCGACCCTTCCCTTAGACGGAAGTATGTTTAGGCTTTTAGTAATTATATCACGTTATAGATTTTCCTCTATATATTTTATATCTCTCCGCCTTTATTAGGCCTCTTTGATTAACTTTCCATTTATTATAAACATATAAAAATAATTTTAATGTTTTGTTTATATAGAACTTTCCTGAGAGTAGGCGGTCCTAACTTGGAAACCGATGTTAATCAACGTTGAGCCCTTTATATCGTAATTAGCTTTTAAAGAGCTAAGGATTTAAAACTTTTTAAATGTAATTTGTTCCGTAACCGAAATACAAACCACGCTATTTACAAAGGGTTATTACTTTTAGCGTAGCTGAAATGGCGAGCCATTAGAATTTAACGAGGGTGTATTACCCCCGCGCTAGTTAGCGGGGGGGTAGGGGAGTGGTAGCTAGCTACCCCTCCTCCCCCTCACACACACGTGAATACTCACTTTAACTTTTGGCTCGGACTGTGACAGACGTCTCTGTCTTGGTCCTCGCTTGGCAGCCATTGTCTGTTTTGTCTTTATTTAATCGCTTACTTTTCTTTTACTCAATATATATGTAGACATGTTTTCATGTTTGTATATATATTTGAGTATAGAAATAAGTAAGTTTTCCTTTTCAGATGTGTGTGTGTAGTGTACGATATCTACGTGGAGGCCTCGGCAGTTAGGCCACCACGGCGTATTTTATGGGTGGCGATCGAGTTTGACTTATGTCTTTCTCTCTCTCTCTCTCTCTTGAGGTCGTTCACCCTTTTACTACGTGTTACTACGCCCTTGTAGCCTAGCTTCCTTTCCGTGTGGGGGGTTGCTACGTCGTACGTTTGTATCAATTAGTTATGAATCTAATTGTAGTTGTTTTTTTTTTTTTTTTTTTTTCAGCTTGTAGAACGATTCCTTTCGGGGTTTTCGTTCTTTAGTGTTCATTCATTTTTAAATTACATAATTACATAGTTACATAATTATAATTGTTATAATTCTGTTTTGGTTACAGCTCTCCTTCCGCGAGTGTAAGTGGTTGTGAGGGCACGTGCCTGTTGTGTAATTCTTGTTCCTTTCCCTCGGGATTCCTCTTCGGAGCCTTCCCGTGGGAATGAATGTGTACTAATATTATTTGTTTTATTTTTTTACAGTTACCGATCTAGTTCGTTTCTGTAATATAGCAACGGTGTGAGCTGTCTGGTTGAGTCCTGGGGATTCGGCTGTTGCTGCCTCCCCCCTTGTATTTTCGTCAGGGGCGTGTCTCCTTCTACTGGTAGTACTCCCGTGTCGACGGACAGCTCTCCAGTTCATTTTAGAACAGTCAGGAGGCTTGCCTCCTTGGGCGGATAACTTTCCTTCCGAGGGAAGTTTTTTCCTGTCCAGGCTTGAGTTTTTCCCCTTTTGGGGGGTTCTTCTCTTGCCTTTTTTTCGTGCGACTATGCTCTTGGTGCTGAGCGGTCGCACCTGCAGTTTCGCTCAAGGGGCTGGGCAACTGCAGGAGCTCCTCTTCGGAGGATTGCTCCTTTTAGGTCACTGGCTGACCAGTCTCTTCCTCGAAGTGTTTCTCTTTCGTTCGCGAGAGAGTACACTCATAGAGACTCCTCTTCGGAGGTTTCTTCTGTTGCTGTTGCTGTTGGCCTCCCTCGCCGTAAGGCCCTCCGTCCGCCTCGTCGTAAGGGACTCTCATCTCCCTATAAGGGTGCTTGAGGCGCCCTTTTGGATCTCCGTTTGCAGCCTACAACTCCTTTTTTTCTCGATCTTCCGCCTTGGTGCAGATGGACAGCAGTCTGATCTCGTCTTCCGACGGGCAACGGTCTTCCCGACGGACAACGGTCTGCCCGACGGACAGCGATCTTCCGACGGACATCAGTCTCCTGGCGGACAGCGGTCTTCCGACGGACATCAGTCTCCCGGCGGACAACGATCCCTTCGGGGCAAAGGGTTGCCCCCACGGGGGTTCTTCCCTTGCGTGTCAGGGTTTCCCTGCGCGCCCTGCTGTTCGTCAGCGCTTTCAAGATGATCTTCCCTGCGGTTCCTGTTACGTGCCCTGTGCGCCCACGTTCGTCCTCGCGATCTAGAACTTCGGTTCAGGTCGGGGTCAAGGACTCTTCTTCTTTGCGCAGGCTTCCACGCGTAGCCTTCTGCTCGCCAGCGATCATCAGCTCGTCAGCGATCATCAGCTCACCAGCGATCTCCGGATCGCCCACGTGTGTTACAGCTGGCACGCCAACGTTCTCCAATACTTCTGAAGGAACATGGTTCGCCAGCTACTAGCTCACCTGCGCATGCTGATCGCCATCGCGCGACCCTCAACTGCGGATGCTGATCGCCATCGCGCGACCCTCAACTGCGGATGCTGATCGCCATCGCGCGACCCTCAACTGCGGATGCTGATCGGCATCGCGCGACCCTCAACAGCGCATGCTGCTCGCCATCGCACAACCCTGCACGATCGCCCGCTTACGCATGCTGCTCCTCATCGCACAACCCTGAACGATCGCCCTCCTGCGGATGCTGATCACCATCGCACCCTTTCACGCGATCATTCACCTGCGCATGCTGCTCGCCATCGCACAACCCTGCACGATTGCCGGCTTACGCATGCTGCTCCTCATCGCACAACCCTGAACGATCGCCCTCCTGCGGATGCTAATCACCATCGCACCCTTTCACGCGATCTTTCACCTGCGCATGCTGCTCGCCATCGCACAGCCCTGCACGATCGCCCGCTTACGCATGCTGCTCCTCATCGCACAACCCTGAACGATCGCCCTCCTGCGGATGCTGATCACCATCGCACCCTTTCACGCGATCTTTCACCTGCGCATGCTGCTCGCCATCGCACAACCCTGCACGATTGCCCGCTTACGCATGCTGCTCCTCATCGCATAACCCTGAACGCTCGCCCTCTTGCGGATGCTGATCACCATCGCACCCTATCACGCGATCATTCACCTACACATGCTGCTCGCCATCGCTTACCATCACGCGGTCATTACCGCCAGCGATCTTCTTCACCGACGCGGTAGCACGATCCCTCGCCGTCACGCCATCGCTTGCGTTCGTCGCCTCGGACACGTGTTCATTTACCTGCCCACCCTCACGCCCACTCGCCTGCGCGCCCGCGCGATCGCTCGCCTGCGCGATCGCTCGCCTGCGCGATCGCTCGCCTGCGCGATCGCTCGCCTGCGCGATCGCTCGCCTGCGCGCCCGCGCGATCGCTCGCCTGCGCGCCCGCGCGATCGCTCGCCTGCGCGCCCGCGCGATCGCTCGCCTGCGCGCCCGCGCGATCGCTCGCCCTCGCGATCGCTCGCCTGCGCGCGGCGCGACCGCTCGCCCGCGCGACTGCTCGCCCGCGCGACCGCTCGCCTGCGCGCCCGCGCGACCGCTCGCCTGCGCGCCCGCGCGACCATTCGCCTTTGCGCGACCGTTCGCCCTCGCGCGACCATAGTTCGCGGCGAATTCCACAGCCGGTGGTAGCAGCAGGGACGCGTGCTCCTAGACGGCACTCGGGATCACCTCCATCCAAGCACAGGTTGATAGTGCAGGACGAAGACAGGTCAGTACAGCATTCCTCCCCACCTTCTTTTCAGGCAGGTACCGTCGGGTCCACTCCAAAGGATCGCCCGATCCCTTTCACCTTAGCGAGGATTTCGGACTCTGTGTCCTTGGAGCAGCAGACATGGTTTGGTCCGCTGGCACGGGCGTTAATGAGGGTTATGAAACCAGCACTCGCCGGCCAGGGTAACAAACCAGCGGCTGTCTCTCCTACGCTGAAGAGAAAGAGAGGAGTGGACTTCGTGGTGACTTCCCCCAGGGCGAAGTTGGTTCCCAAGAGGTCGGTCTCGAGGGTCCCCTCTCCTGCACGAGTACTCCCTCCTTCTCCCGCCCTGGAAGGATTTTTGGCGGGGGGGCTTTCCGTTCAAGATTTCTCCATCGGACAAGGGGTGACTGCTTACCTCTTCCTCTGGGAGCTTACCAGGTTCTTTCCCTCCTCGGTTACGGCCCGAGGTTTGGTTCAAGGAAGCTAAAGGAAGATCAAGGGTACTTTCCTCCTCTCGAGCTCAGACACCTTGGCCTTTCGTCGTTAAGTATCTACTTGCGGACAAGCTCGATGTTGTACCATCTGGACGCGCTGACTGAAGGCTTCCTTCGGGTGTCTCATCTGTGGAGGTCGACGACCTCAGACACCCTTCCATCCTTGAGAAGAGTTTTGTCTGTGCCCAAGGACAGAGACTTAGACAGCTGCTGTGCGGAGTAAATCGACTTCCGGTTTCACTCCTCCAAGGCGCTTTCTTCCAGACTCTGCAGGGCTCCAGCGCCCTTTTCTTTCAACCACGTCGGCCTAAGTTATCGGCTACGACAACTGGGACAAGGTGTCCAATTGCAGCTTCCTCCTGTCAGGAACAGATGGCACGGGAGACTCCCCCGGGGGGGCATAGTCCTAAAAGGAGTTCACGAACTCTAGGATTGCAGGTTTTTTCGCTGGGAGGATGCTTAAGGTTACTCATCCGAATGACAGCTTCCCGATGCCCATTCCCGCACAATCTCTGTGAGTAGCCAAGGATATCGCGCCTGCCGTCTCTGTCAGCGAATTCAGCGTCTCTGAACCTCTATGCCATAGCGTCAGCAGAGTTGCCCGGTTGGGCAGAATGATCCATACCTTAGGCGAAGGTCTTCCTTAGGATCATCGACGGCTTCACCCCCGGCCCCCTCAGTCAATCCTTTCTTGTAAGGAAGGATCTGAGAGGGGATGTCCATAGTCGACCTCTCAGCCCTGATCAAGTTTGTCGAACAAACTTCGGCCAGCGTAGACCAGCAGAATCGATCAGACTGGTAACGAGGCGACAGGACTCCTTTAACCCTGGATCGGAAGGACGGGTACTTTCAGTTTCCATTCCATCCATCTTCCAGGGTGCTCGTCGAATTCAGCCTAGACTGCAAGTATTCCTGCTTATGATGCAGTGTGGCTATCCCGCTGTGGCATAGCAGGTTTGTTTCCCCAGAGAACTCTCCCTGCCTTCCTCTTGGCCGTTCAGGTGCAGGCTTCCGCCTCCTCTGCTGTTTGGAGGGCTGGTCAACTCCGGTAGGCTCGGGTTTCGACCTTCTTCAGCGCCGGGACAAGCTTCCGGATGCTGACCATGAGTGTGGGCTCATGGTATTTTGCTTGGAGCCTTCTCTTCCTCTGCCTCAACATCTGGAGTATCTGGCCATGATATTGAGTCAACCGCCTTACCACATTGGAAACCCCGCTTCTCGTCCGTCCAGCGAGGTTAAGCAACGTCGGTACTTGGATGGGTGACCACCTGGGGACGCCAGATTCTGTTACCGCATCCTCCGAGCCTTCCTTTCGGTTGACTGTGGCAAGACTGAGGAGAGTCGCAGTACCTGTTCTCAGTCAAGCAGAGCTTTCAGCCCTACCTTGGAACGTTTCCTAGTTCTTCTTTCCTCATTGACCCGTCTATAGTCCGAACGGTCGCCTCAGGATAAGTTCCATGTGGGGCGATCCAAGTTCCGGTGGCTTCAGGCAATGTTTAACCGGACTCCCTGGCCCTATGGGACCAGCGGAACTATTAAACCTGCAATGGGTGTTGACCTATGGAGCCTCTTGATGGTAGTAGATATTCTCGTCCTTTCCCCACATTCTTGATGCGGTTCTCGGACTCGTCAAAGGAAAGGGGGGGAGGGGCATGTTCCGGTCCAGGCCTATGGTCAAGACCTGAAGGATACCTCTCCATTATTCAGGCAGGCTTAAGGGCCTTAGTCTGGCCCCTCTTCAGATCCTACAGCTCTTGCCAAGTCGCCCCGTTGCGCGTCGACTTCATTCTAACCAGCAGGGGACGCATTTTCACACCTTCACATCTTGCAGTAGAGATACCGGGATGATTGAGATTCTCTCAATTCCACCATCGGCTCTCTCATTCCAGGCAGGGGAATGTTTCTCTCAGACTATCCGAGCAGAGCCTCATAGAGAGAGTGTACCTAGGGGTCTTTGACCTTGGTTAACCAGCAAGTGCTGGTCTGGGGGACCTGATCGCGACACCTTGGAACCTCAAGCTTCCACTAGTCTTCCCCCCAGTCTCAGACCCCGAGACTCTGGCAAGATGCATTACGGTGATGGTGGGACAAATTCTACGCCTGCGTCTTCCCTCCTTTTTGTCTGCGGACAATGGGTCTCAACAAAACCAGGTTGTCTGTCAACCTTTCAATAGGAGAGCTCCACTGGGACTATGCGCAGAACGGTTTCTGGACCCTCTGCTTCCCCTGACGGAACTCCCGGGAGAGCTTCTCCCACGGCGCAGACTACTCAAGCAACCACACTGCGACATCTCTCCCGAACCGGGGCGTCGCTTCGGCTTCATGCCTGGAGACACTACGCTTCTCCTCTAGAAGAGACAACCCGCTACAGTCGCGGTACGGAGGTCGCGTCATCTGCGATAGTCATCCACAGGGGTCTCCCAGGCAAAGTGAAGAGTCTAAGGTGGTGGGTGCCGTGGGAGATATACCTCGTCCCGTGAGGCCTCTTCTCCAGCAATAACGGTCTTACTGCCTTTCGGCGGGAGGAAACTCCTTTCCGCTCTCGGCAATGAAGCCTGTCGCTCAGCCTTTCCCTGACCTTCAGGCTTAAAGGAATAACTTTTTCCTGCCCGCTGGATCTATCCTCGCTCATGCGAAGCTACGATCGTCCCTGCCCTAGTCGGAGGAAGACCTCCAACTTGGAGCATGGCTCGGACTTTTAGTCCTTTAAGAGATCTTCTCAAGACCCTTTTACGACAGGCCTCGGATTGTATTCCGCCTTGGGTCTTCTGCTCACTCTGGCCACGGCCAGTGTGTAAACAATCTTCTTGGTCTCTTACTACTCCCCCCTTTCTAAGGAAGAGGGGAAGGCAACATTCAGGCTCGCTCCTGAGTTGTTGGCTAGACTCAGAATCTGAGGGTCCCGACCCTTCGGTCCGATTCATTCAAGATTTCGAGTCTCCATTCTGTGTGTGATGTCCCAAGACCTTCTCTTTCTTGCCAGTAAGGAATCGAGAGGTTAGCGCTGGGAACAGCTGCAGTTTGGCCTCAGTTGCAGCCGATTTGGGAACACAAGGAGGACATGGGGGGAGAGTCACCAGTATACCTCTTCAGCCCGGACTCGAGTACATTCATCTCGACCTGTCTTCAGACCCTCCCCCGTCACGTCGCCCTACAGCACGATGTTGGATACATCGCAACGTCCTCGCCTTCGAGTAATACTACTCTGTGACGCAGGTGCTACAAGCTGGAGTCTGGAAGCGTCTGATGACCTTCGCAGCCCGCTTCCTGCAGGGCGTGACCCACAGGAGTCTCGATACGTTTTCTATCGCTCTGTGGTGGCTACACAACAGCTGGTCTAACCTCAGGCTCCTTTTTGGACAGGTAGCAGAAGGTTGAGGGCATTGTTATCAGGTTTTAGTCTGCATGAACGAAAGAAGTACGTCTGGCCCTTACTTCTTTCTTCATCATCCCCTCTACGGGGAAGCAGCATCCTGGTCTCTGCATAGCTGACCTCGAACCTCTGCAGGTAAACCATGCTTCCTTGTGTTCCGAGTATTGAGTCAATACTGTCGCGTCCCCCATACCCTGACGAGGTGGTATTGGGAACGTCCTAACCCAGAGTTCCTTCTGGAACTCCAGGTCAACTGCCTAAGACGGGTCAAACTTCTTCCTTCACACTCAAGCTTACGTAGGCCACATGGTTCCTTGCGGAGCAAGGAACTTGTGAGGTGCAGGGACTCCTTTTCTCGAGTGCGACTCACTCGGATTCTGAGTCCCCGGGTAAAGCCAAAGCCAGTATGGTTAGGAAAAATACAAATTATCTTCGAATTTGTCATATTTTATGAAAGATTTTCTTTGATAGTCTTCGTACTGTTTTCAAAGATGAACTAACGTTTAGTTTTTTATGCTACGCAGTTGTTGACGTTCAGGACGTTCAACATGCGCTCTATCGTTACGATAAAGAGAGAGTGTATCACGGTTTCACTTTGCAGTAAGAGTAAATCGATTCTGACATTTTGTTCATTCTTTCTTAGCTTAAATGTTTTAAATTCTAATTTAAAGGAACTTTTTATTTGAAAAACCTTTCAGTTTTTTCCTTTAGTCAAATAACATGTTTTTTTGACGATATATAATTGGGCTCTTCTCTTCGGTGCGAATTCAAGAGAGAAAGAGAGAGAGAGATAGAGACGGAGGGAGAGAGAGGAGAGTAAACGTTCCGTTCAAGCGGGTAACGTTGTTCTCGTGTTACTCTCGTCCCTAGTCTCTGTACGGGGAGGAAGGATAAAACGTTTTTAGGTTTTTATTCTCGTCCCCAGGCTATGTGCGGTGAGAGATTGAAAACGTAGTTATATGAACTAGTGTTTAGTCTCTTTCCCAGCCACTGATTTTTCTTTTTATCTTAAAATATGTTTTCTGTTTTTTGCTGGTATTATGAGCTTGCATTATACGACTAATTTCGCAATTACTACCTTTTAATGAAGGGTAGAATTGCGTGTTTCAGGTAGAAATAAGTGCAAAACAGAAAATCGAAGTGATAGTGATATACGCAGTGTTACAGTGTTGAGTGTTACAGTGTTGCGTCCGAGGGTTCGTCTGTTCGTGCCTGTCATCCTCCCAGTCCGGGACCTCTTGCAAGCTCCCAAGCCCAGGGGAGAAGCAATGTCGTACGACCAAAGGGTTCGAGAGGCTTTAATCAGCGAACAGACGTTCCCTCCGTGGTTTCGGGCGTATCTACCCAAGATCGCCCCACCCCCACAAAGACGAGAGAGCCCATTTATTCCTCGTCTGCGGAAGAGGTTTCTCGTAAGAAACCATGGACCAAGGTCTCGCAGCCTCTTAAGCGCAAGTCGGTCCCTTCCGCGCAAGTCCAACGGCCCAGTTGTAGCCACTGGGTCAGTTCGGACTCGCTGCAGTCTTCCGACGACTGCTCACCTCCTAAGAGAGGCAAAGCGGTACCGCATCAGGCAGTCACACCGTCTGTTGCCGCACCTGCTCCTGTAGACCCTAGTGGTCTTTGCTGCAGACCATGCAGTCTCAGTTAACGTCATTGATGCAGGACTTTCGTGCGGAGAAGGTTGACGCTGCACCAACCCCTAGCCTACAACCAACCACGGTTGTGTGTCCTGTGGACGCTGAGGCGACCTTCTGCCGCACTCCAGCTGAGAGAGTCCCGCCACCCATGCGTTCCAGTGTACCCTGCCAGCCGCATGTTGACGTTCAGCGACGCACGGAACCTTCCGTTGACGTTCGCGAGGTACAACAACAGTCTAAGTTGTTTTGTTTTGACGCGGTGCGTCAACCTCCGCATTCTAGAGTTGTTTTGACTGCTCAGTCTAGGCAGTCAAAGCAGTCTCGAGTGGACGCTGTACGTCCTCACGCACCTGTTGTGGTTGACAGTTCAGTTGTTGACAGTTCACAGACTGTCAAGCAGTTACATGACGTTGCGTTCTGGTCCGCTACTAATGCACCAGTGAGAGACTCAGCTTTTATCGGACAAGGTTCCTGTAGATGAGGAAGTTGCTGTTCTCCCTCCTACTGATATTCCCTTGAGGACTCTGTCAGATGGAGAGGAGCCTTAAGCTGCTTAGCCTCCTATGGACTTTAATTAAATCATGATGATTTTTTTAAGGATCTTCGTCCGGATCTTGTAACTGCTGCTCCTCGTTCGCCTAAACGTCAGAACTTACACTAGGCCTAGCTACTTCGAAGCCGTTGTTTTTAAGCTAGTGCTCTCTCGCTCTCCTAGAGAGCGTTACGTTGGCTAGGCGACTGGTTTTTTCACCAGGAGGAGTTTGGGGGATACAGCCTTTGCTTTCCCTTCTTTTAAACTGGTTTATAGAGCGAGAGTCTGATATGACACGAGAGAAGTTCTCGGCTTGGGAGTTCATGCCTCTGCCCAGATAGACTTCTCAATTCTGGTAGGCTCTCCCTGGCGCCTAGCCAGGAGATGCTCCAAGTTGTTTACAGGTCAACTTCTCAGCTGTTGTCGAGCCTTGGAAGTTTTGCTGTACTATTATGTCACGCATAACAAGGCTTTCAGGGATGGTAAACGGTTCCGCCTCAGTCGCTAACCCCGTCTGTTGCCACACCTGCTCCCGTAGACCCTAAATGGGCTTTGCTGCAAGACATGCAGTCCAAGCTTGCGTCCTTGATAAAGGACTTAAATGCGGAGAAGAACCTTCTGGCCAACAACCTTCCAACCGGTCGGTTGTGCGCCCTGTTGACGCTGAGGTAACCTACTCGCGTCTGCCAGTTGAGGTGGTTCCTCCACCGATGCGACCCAGTGTGGGTTGCCAGCCGCACGTTGACGTTAAGCGACGCTCGGAGGTGATTGTTGACGTTCAGGACGTTCAACAACCAGCAGAGGTGACTTGTTGTGACGCAGTGCGTCAACCTCAGCAACCCGGTAGGGTGTTGACTGCACAACCCAGACGGTCCAGACAGTTTCGGGTTGACGCTGTACTTCCTCGCGCACCCATGGTTGTTGACAGTTCACAGACTGTGCAGCAGTTCCATGATATTGCGTCCGGCTCCGTCACGCATGCCACCAGTGCGACCGGATTCAGCGAGTCAGACGTTGCCCACTCCGTTACCGTTTCCTCATCAGTTTCGGATGAGGAACCCTCTGATGAGGACGTTGCTGAACAAGACGATCAGCCCCCAGCCCTGCTATCCATCCAGAAGATGCTGAAGAAGGAACGCTGCTCAGTCAGGCTGTGGATGAGTCTGGTAGGGACGCTGTCATCCGTGGATCAATTTGTGTCACTAGGAAGACTACACCTCCGTCCTCTTCTATACCATCTAGCTTTTCACTGGAAAAAGGACAAGACGCTAGAAGCGGTCTCGATCCCGGTTTCCGAAAAGATGAAGTCTTGTCTGACTTGGTGAAAGGACTATATCAACCTAAGAGAGGGTCTTCCCCTGACTGTTCAGACTCCCAACCACGTTCTCTTCTCGGACGCATCGGACATAGGCTGGGGTGCGACATTAGACGGTCGGGAATGCTCGGGATTATGGAACTCGAGTCAAAGGACAATGCATTTCAACTGCAAGGAGCTACTGGCAGTACGTCTGGCCTGGAAAAGCTTCAGGTCTCTCCTTCAAGGCAAAGTGGTGGAGGTGAACTCGGACAACACCACGGCTTTGGCGTACATCTCCAAGCAAGGAGGGACCTACTCTCTGACGCTGTACGAGATCGCAAGGGACTTCCTCACCTGGTCAAAAGGCTAGACATATCACTAGTAACGAGGTTCATCCAAGGCAACTTGAATGTCATGGCAGATTGTCTCAGTCGGAAGGGACAAATAATTCCAACAGAATGGACCCTCCACAAGGATGTATGCAAGAGACTTTGGGCCACCTGGGGCCAGCCAACCATAGATCTCTTCGCAACCTCGATGACCAAGAGGCTCCCAATATTTTGCTCACCAATCCCGGACCCAGCAGCAGTTCATATAGATGCCTTTCTCCTAGATTGGTCACATCTAGATCTATATGCATTCCCTCCGTTCAAGATTGTCAACAAGGTACTGCAGAAGTTCGCCTCTCACGAAGGGACAAGGTTGACGCTAGTTGCTTCCCTCTGGCCCGCGAGAGAATGGTTCACCGAGGTACTTCGATGGCTAGTAGACGTTCCCAGAACACTTCCCCTAAGGGTGGACCTTCTACGTCAGCCACACGTAAAGAAGGTACACCAAGGCCTCCACGCTCTTCGTCTGACTGCCTTCAGACTATCGAAAGACTCTCGAGAGCTAGAGGCTTTTCGAAAGAGGCAGCCAGAGCGATTGCTAGAGCAAGGAGAACATCCACCCTTAGAGTCTACCAATCGAAGTGGGAAATCTTCCGAAACTGGTGCAAGTCAGTATCCGTATCCTCGACCAGTACCTCTGTAACTCAAATAGCTGACTTCCTCTTATATCTGAGGAAAGAACGATCTCTTTCAGCTCCCACTATCAAGGGTTACAGAAGCATGTTGGCATCAGTCTTCCGTCACAGAGGCTTAGATCTTTCCAACAATAAAGATCTACAGGACCTCCTTAAGTCTTTTGAGACCACGGAGGAGCGTCGTTTGGTTACACCTGGTTGGAATTTAGACGTGGTACTAAGATTCCTTATGTCAGACAGGTTCGAACCGCTACAATCAGCCTCCCTGAAAGATCTCACCTTAAAGACTTTTCCTGGTATGCTTAGCCACAGCTAAAAGAGTCAGTGAGATTCATGCCTTCAGCAAGAACATCGGATTCTCATCCGAAACGGCTACATGTTCTACAACTTGGTTTTCTAGCCAAAAACGAGCTGCCTTCTCGGCCTTGGCCAATATCGTTCGATATTCCAAACTTATCGTATGGTTGGAAATGAACTAGAAAGAGTCTTATGCCCTGTAAGAGCTCTTAAGTTCTATTTAAAACGAACTAAACCTTTACGAGGCCCGTCTGAAGCTTTATGGTGTTCAGTTAAGAAACCATCTTTGCCTATGTCAAAGAATGCTTTATCCTATTTTATCAGACTGTTAATACGAGAAGCTCATTCCCATCTGAATGAGGAAGACCAAGCTTTGCTGAAGGTAAGGACACACGAAGTTAGAGCTGTCGCAACTTCCGTGGCCTTTAAACAAAATAGATCTCTGCAAAGTATAATCGACGCAACCTATTGGAAAAGCAAGTCAGTGTTCGCGTCTTTTTATCTTAAGAATGTCCAGTCTCTTTACGAGAACTGCTACACTCTGGGACCATTCGTAGCAACGAGTGCAGTAGTGGGTGAGGGCTCAACCACTACAATTCCCTAATTCCATAACCTTTTTAATCTTTCTCTTGAAATGTTTTTTATTGTTGTTTTTGGGTTGTCCGGAAGGCTAAGAAGCCTTTCGCATCCTGGTTGATTTGGCGGGTGGTCAAATTCTTTTCTTGAGAAGCGCCTAGATTAGAGGTTTTGATGAGGTCCTGTAGTATGGGTTGCAACCCTTGATACTTCAGCTCCTAGGGGTCGCTCAGCATCCTAAGAGGATCGCGAGGCTCCGTAAGGAAGACGTACTTAAAAGGCAGAGTAATTGTTCAAGTCGACTTCCTTACCAGGTACTTATTTATTTTATGTTTGTTATTTTGAATAACTGCTAAAATGAAATAAAAAATCCTTAGCTCATAATAATGTAAACAAGTATTGCTGGTCTCTACCCACCCCCCTGGGTGTGAATCAGCTTATATAATCACCGGCTAAGTTTAATATTGAAAAATGTTATTTTTATAATAAAATAAATTTTTGAATATACTTACCCGGTGATTATATATTAAAGGACCCTCCCTTCCTCCCCAATAGAGACCCAGTGGACCGAGGAGAAAATTGAGTTCTGTGTTTACATTGAGTACTGAGTACCTGCACGACAGATGGCGCTGTTGAAGTACACCCCCTACCTGCATAGCGATCGCTGGCGGATTTTTAACGTAGAGTTTTCTGTCGAGCAACAGAGTTGCAGCTTATATAATCACCGGGTAAGTATATTCAAAAATTTATTTTATTATAAAAATAACATTTTTTCTTTTTTACGCTGCGCAATCTCATGACAATTGATTCAGTTCCAGCAATCCTTGGATATCGTTGTTTTTTTTGTTGGGCTGCCAGTATTTTGGAAACACAAGACTTACATGGTATTTTGGAGACACAAAAGACTTACCTGGTATTTAATTATACATAACTACCAGGTAATTATGTTCAAAAATTTGTTTTATAATGAAAATAACATTTTTCATATATTCACATTTATATTCCAATTAAAGTGTATTAAACCGCTATTGTTCCGACACAGAGACTTACCGAGAAACACTTTCTTAGGAGGTTACTGGTAACTCCTCTCCAACGACCAGAGTTTTACGTAGTTTACCCTACTTCCATGTTCTATACTGTCCTGATTAACGGGAGAGAACGTGACCTGGGGGCAATGCCCGATGAAGGTCGCGTGGCTTGAGAAGGACTCGCCAGTAAGTTTTCTGGTCGCTACGTGAGCACACGTGCTACACGTCGCTCCTCATACTCCGTGCGCTTCCCTTTGTGTTTGTTTCCATGTGCTTCCCACGTGATCTGGATCTCTTAGTGTGGGTTTGTGCCTTACCTACGTGCTTTTGAATTCGCTCCCTTGTGCTTTCCTAGTGTTTTAGTGCTTTCCCTTTTTGGCTTGCTTGTGTCTATGGCCCTTTGTGTTGCGTTATGGAGCACGTTCGCCGTTGTCCTGGGCCTAGAGCCGGTAGATCGTGCGGGGCTTTTCTGTCCAAGCCCGATGTTGACCCGCATACGCTGTGTACCTCGTGTAGGGGTAAAGCTTGTTCGCCGTCGGACAAGTGTTCCGAATGTGCCGATTGGACCGAGGTCCAGTGGGTAAAATTCCGTACCAAAAAGAAGGCGTCGAAGAAGTCCCCTAGGAAGACTAGCGTTTCTTCCCCTGCGACTTCAGCAGGAGAAGGGTCAGGTAGGGTACAGCCTTCTTCCCCTACCCAGAGTAAGGGACGAGGTAAGTCCAGGGAGAACAAGCAGATGGCTCCACTTTCCCAAGAGAGGGAATTTGTGGGCGATCCTTCGTCGGCCAAGGCAGTTCAGGCGCCCGTAAGTGAGTGTAGTGGGGGTCTGGGGGACGTGGCTCTCTCTCATAGGGGCCGCGTCTCGTCGGGGGACCCCATGTGGTCTAATAGTGTCCCTTTTTCTTCGTCAGGTTCCTGGGTGGAAGTTCCAGGGGCATCAGCAACGGAGGGCGGCGTCGGCAGAGAGGAGTCCCCGCAAGAGGATCCATTGGCTTGGGACATACCGAGGACTCTGATGAGGTCCCCACTGGACATGGAGGAAGGCCTAGGAGAGGCCTTCCCCTGTTTGGCGGGCCCGTCGGGATGGTTGCCGCCGAAGACTTCGCTACAGGAGAGTCTCCCCATTCCATCTACGTCAGGGGTACGGCGTAGCCCCAAGAAAACGCAGTCACGTGCTAGGTCTCGATACGGGGGTAAGTCTTACTCGTCAGGACGTGACTCTTCAGATTCGTCAAGCAGTGAACGGCGGAGACGACAGAGGAGGGAACGAGATCGGTCGGTGCGGAGGAACTCCCCTTCGCGGTCTCCCACAAGATCTCGGGACAGGGTGAGTCCCCGTTCCCCTACACCCAAAAGCAGGAGACCAGTCTCCCCGGTAGGGACGTGGAAACGAGATCGGTCTGTGCGGAGGAACTCCCCTTCGCGGTCTCCCACAGGATCTCGGGACAGGATGAGTCCCCGTTCCCCTACACCCAAAAGCAGGAGACCAGTCTCTCCGAAAGGGACGTGGGTTTTCGTCCCAGGAAACAACTTTAAAGACTTTTCCAGGTCTATTAGTTCGACACCTGAGCGGGCAGGAGACTGTCCTCCTAGAAGGGCCTCCACGTGCCGCGCCAGGGAGTCACCAGATGAGCGGAGGGCTACGTCTTGCAGGCCTAAGACCCGCCCTGGAGACGCTTATTCCGCCCAGCGGAGGGAGCCGTCGTCTAGGCCGGGCAGCCTCGACAGGTCCCCCCATCGAGAATCCAGAAAGGGATGGACACCTCCGTCGAACTATCTCACGGAGGACACCGTTTCGCTGAAAAAGGCCTCGAAGAGGAGAGAGACGGCGGACGCCGAAGGTAAAGGGAACCGAGGGCCCCGCCATCACGGCGGAGACCGAGATCACGATTCGCCCCATCGGTTGGAAGGAGGGGAGGGCGAGTCGTCGGTGACGGAGGACTCCGCGTACAGGAGAGTCCATGCCCTAATTAGGGGTTATAACAACCTTATAGAACCCGCCACTCAAGAGGAAGATGCCTGGACTTCAGGCCTGAACAAGTTCATAGCCGTCCCCGCCCAGAAAAAGTCCTCTCTCTCCCTTCCCGAGGCCAGTAACGTGGGGATTGGAAGGACTCACATCGATAGGGTCATATCCCGCAATAGCGACTCCTGCAGGGGCCACAGCTCAGCAAAACTCCTACAGGGTTTGAAGTCGCAAACAAAGTACTACTCTTTGGAAAATAGGCCGACCGGTGCTTGCAAGACCGAGGAAACCCTAGACATCCTGTGCCAGGGCATCTCCGACGGGAGGGCATCGGCAGCATCTACCCTCTTCTCCCCTTCGGAGTCGGCAATGATGGAGAAGATGTCTAAGGACTTGGTTAATGTGGCCTCCTGGCTGGATTGGTGGGCCACCACCCTCGTAGGCACCCAGATGCCTACAGACTCCATGGAGCCTGCAAAACGGGAGGCTCTGAATGAGTTGCTGGGGTCAGGTAGCCGCGCCCTTAAATTCCTGACCTTTCAGTCTTTGGCTCTCTCCGCAAACTATATTCTCCGGAGAAGAGACGCCCTAGTCAAGAACCTTCCCATTAAGATTCCCGACAGGGAAGCGAAAGCCTTGAAGACCTGCTCCGTCTGGGGGGAGCAGCTTATTCCTACGAAGAAGGCGGAAGAGGTCGTGGAGAAGTTGGCCAAAAAGAGGGAGCTACCTACCCTGAAGCCACAGACTGCAAGCCGCCCCGTCTTCAGGAGGCCAGTGACAGAAGCACCCATGGCCGCGCATGCCGCACCAACTCAAGGAAGGAGGGAACCCTCGTCAGGACAGTGGCCTTCCTCTGCGGTTCCCCCCCAAAGAGGATCATCCTCTACCCCCCCAACGTATAGGTCTTCTTTCTTCTCCTCCAGGAGAGGGCGAGCAGGCCGTTCCTCCCGTAGGAGATAAGATGGGAGGCCCCCCTCCCCTGCCCAAGCCTCAGGTAGGGGGATGCCTCAGACTCACTTGGCAAGCATGGAAGCTCCACGGAGCAGATCCATGGACAGTAACAGTACTAAAAGAGGGCTACAGGAGTCCCTTCATGGAAGAGACACCCCCTCTGGTTCCAGCAACACAGGCGGACTGGTTGGTGCCCAAGGACCTGGCAAAGAGGGCAGCGCTGGACGAAGAAGTCACGACGTTGCTGCAGAAGGGAGCCTTAGAAACAGTGACATTCCCGGGTCCGGGGTTCTACAGCCGCCTGTTCCTAGTGGAAAAAGCGACAGGAGGGTGGAGACCTGTAATAGACCTGTCAGCCCTCAACAAGTTTCTCAGGAAAGTAACCTTCAAAATGGACACTCCAAGAACGGTCATGGCATCCTTGAGGGAGGGCGACTTTATGATTTCTATAGACCTCAAGGACGCCTACTTCCAAGTGCCCATTCATCCATCGAGCAGGAAGTTTCTCCGGGTGAAGTGGGGTGCCCAGGTGTTACAATTCAAGGCCATGTGCTTTGGTCTTTCAACAGCCCCCCAGGTATTCACGAGGGTCTTTACGATGGTCTCCATATGGGCCCACGAACGGGGCATTCGACTCATCAGATACCTGGACGACTGGTTACTCCTTTCATCCTCAAAGGAAGACTTGAAACAGCAGGGCGAAGATCTTCTTCAATTGTGCAAAACCCTGGGCATCGTAGTCAACTTGGAGAAATCGCAGCTAACCCCATCCAACAGGATGACGTACCTGGGAATAGTCCTGGATTCATTACAGGTCAAGGCATTCCCAGCCACGGACAGGCTGGACAACCTGGATCGAGTGCTCCGGCCCTTCCTTCTGGGTCGCCCCAGAAGAGCGAAGGATTGGCAGAGGTTGGTAGGACACCTGGTGTCCCTAGAGAAGCTGGTACCTCACGGGAGACAGAACCTAAGGGTGGTTCAATGGAACTTAAAAGAACACTGGAACCAGAAAAGTTCCCCGGACATTGTGGTGCCACTCCTTCAGGAGTCCAGGAAAGCCTTGGAATGGTGGCAGGATCGGTCGAACACCCTAAGTGGGATGCCACTGTCCTCCCAACCTCCGGAGGTCCTTCTCTTCACGGACGCATCGAAGGACGGGTGGGGAGCCCATCTCCGGGAAAAGACAGCAAAGGGGGCGTGGTCAGAGGGGGAGAAGTCCCTACACATAAATATCCTGGAAATGAGAGCGGTCCAAGAAGCCTGCAACCACTTCAAGGAGGACATGAGAGGGCATTCGGTGGCCCTAATGTCAGACAATGCAACGGTGGTGGCTTACGTGAAAAAGGAGGGGGGACTGAGATCAAAGGAGTTGTGCGAACTAGCCCTTCAAATCCTAAAATGGGCGGAACAGAAGGACATCATCCTGACGGCAAGGTTCATTCCGGGGAAGAACAACGTCCTAGCAGACGGCCTCAGCAGGGTGGGGCAAGTGGTAGCGACATAATGGTCCCTACACCCACAAGTGGCAAGCTACATTATCCAGATGTGGGGATCCCCGGTAATGGACCTGTTTGCAACAAGGTTGAAAGCTCAACTCCCCGTATTTTGTTCTCCCGTCCCAGATCCGAAGGCGGCAATGGAAGACGCCTTTCAGCACAAGTGGGACGGTCTAGATGTGTACGCCTTCCCCCCCTTCTCCCTGATAAGACAGGTCCTCAACAGAGTAAGGGCAGCAACCAACCTAAGGATGACTTTGGTAGCGCCTTGGTGGCCGGAGAGAGAATGGTTCGCGGACCTAAGGAACCTCACCGTCCTACCTCCTTGGCCTCTACCCGACAGGTCAGACCTATTAAAACAACCACACTTTCAGCGGTTTCACAGAAACCCGCAAGCCCTTCGTCTTCATGCCTGGAGATTATCCAGCGGCTCCTGAAGAAACAAGGGTACTCCGGCAAGACAGCCAGGAGGATGTCGCTGTACCTGAGGAAATCATCCACAGCCGTCTACCAGTCTAAGTGGGCGGTATTCGTGAAGTGGTGCAGGGACAAGAAGATAGAGCCCTTGGAAGCGTCAGTGCCCGTGATAGCCGACTTCATGGTACATCTCAGGGACAAGTTAGCCATGTCAGTCCCAGCGATCAAGGGAGTTCGGGCGGCCCTGGGTCAAGTCTTTCTTCTCAAGGGCATAGATCTCGGGTCCTCCAGGCATATCTCCATGCTTATCAGAGCTTTCGAACAATCATGCCCCCCTTCCGCCCCTAGAATCCCGAGTTGGGACTTGGCGCGAGTCCTAGATATGTTACGGAAACCACCATTCGAGCCCTTAAAGGACATTGATGACAAGAATCTCACGCTCAAGGCGGTCTTCTTGCTGGCATTAGCCTCAGCTAAGAGGGTAGGCGAGCTACACGGACTGTCATTTGAGGTGGAACACTCTAGGGGATGGAAGGAGGTAACCTTTAAGTTTGTCACATCCTTCGTCGCCAAGACTCAAAACCCCTCGGTGTGGGATCTGAGGTTTGAGAGCTTTTCTATTCCGGCAATCCTGAATAAAGGGAACCCGGAGGACCTAAAATTATTCCCGGTCAGGGTTATTAGGAAATACCTTAAGAGAACGGCAAACCTCCGCCCGTCTATCAAGAATCTCTTCGTCTCATGGGGTAAAACAAAGAAAAACATATCCAAAAATACGGTTTCGTTCTGGCTCAGGAAAGTGATCATGCAAGCCTACTTAAAACAAGGACTTCCTACACCAGGGAAACCCAGGGCTCACGATGTTAGGGGCATTAGCACCTCTCTAACATTCGAAAAGAACATGTCAGTAGCTCAGGTTCTTCGAGCGGGAACTTGGTCCAACCAGTCGACCTTCACTGCACATTATCTCAAGGACTGTACGAGAAAGTCCCTAGACGGGTTTTCCATCGGGCCGGTCATCTCAGCCCTTCATTCGGTTTGACGGCTCAAGCCCCAGGCTCAATCGCGAAACATAAAGAATCTAGACACAAAGAGCTGAGTTCTATTTTTCCCCCTTTTCTCACTTTCTCGTACCATCAGTCGTCATCAAGAATATCGCTCATTACACAAGACGGAAATTCGCCGTATCAAGCACAACGAAGACATTGCAGAAGGGTAAGTGTTATATCACTTATGTCTCTTATTTAGTTTTCCCTACTGTCCATCGGGGTCAGGGGTTAAGGGCACTCCCTCCTCCTAAGGTGTAAGTCTCCTAAGAAAGTGTTTCGAGGTAAGTCTCTGTGTCGGAACAAATCACAAATTTTAAGTAATTTGTATTTTTCCTAACAATACTTACCGAGAAACACTTTCGAGTTATGGCCCCCCCAACCGTCCCCGCAGTGCCCCACTGACCTCATGGTATTGTTCCTTACATAAAACTTACTGGCGAGTCCTTCTCAAGCCACGCGACCTTCATCGGGCATTGCCCCCAGGTCACGTTCTCTCCCGTTAATCAGGACAGTATAGAACATGGAAGTAGGGTAAACTACGTAAAACTCTGGTCGTCGGAGAGGAGTTACCAGTAACCTCCTAAGAAAGGGTTTCTCGGTAAGTATTGTTAAGAAAAATACAAATTACTTAAAATTTGTGATTTTTTGAAACCCTTTCAATTGAGGGTTCTTTACTTATATATACATGATCGCTATATCTGTTCATGTTTAGCGTAACAAATCATTATTTTTGGGAATCCTTAAGAATAAGGGTTGTTTACATATATGTATATATTCTTTATTCCTATATCTATTCATTTATTATTTTATATAAAATATTTTGTTACATCTTATCTAGGATTCAATACCTATTGCATTCTCATTCAAGCCAAAGAGTTTAAAAGTGCAAGTTACAGTAATGCTAAATTAGTGCAGTGAATTTTATTCAATATAGTGGAGGGTGCTTCTGTTCGGACCTGTCGTTATCCTAGCCTTAGACCTCTTTCAGGCTCCCGGACCCAGGGGAGAAGTAACGTCGATCGGCGAAAGGAAGCGAGAGGCATTAGCCTGGCGCCGAGCGTCTTGTAAGACCCGAACAGAAGTCCCCTCGAGCGTTCCTGTTGACGATTCCCGGAACGCTCGCCCTCGCTGTAGGTAAGGCAAGGTTTAAGTGTTTTCTAACATCAAGCAACTGAGCGTGATGGCGCGGTTGAGCGTGACGCCTCGCGCCAGGCAGCTGAGCATGGTGGCGCTCGCCAGGCGGCTGAGCGTGACGCCTCACGCCAAGCAGCTGAGCATAGTGGCGCGGCTGAGCGTGACGCCTCGCGCCAAGGTAAACGTAACGCCGAACAACAGAGCGTTGGACATCGAGCGACGCCACGCCTGACATCCAGCAAGGCTAGCTACTAATGCTGCTGTAAGAGTTTGACACGATGTTTGTAACTTAGTGCAACTTCTACACTGCTGTTTGAGTCTTGCATTGGATCACATATGCTGATAATAGCAATACTATAACCTATATAAACATGGTTTTTTGTCCTAGAGCGCCAGTCATCCATGAGAACCCTCTGAATGGAACTCTTTTAACCGTACGCGCCGAGCAGCATAATGTAGATCATTTTGCTAGATCGCTCGGCGCCTCGTCTTTCAGGACTCTCGGCGTCACGTCTTTTAGAGTAACCTATATAGACATGGTTTTTGTCTCAGAGCACCAGTCGGCCATGAAACCCTCTGAACGGAATTCTTTTAACCTTACGTGCCAAGCAGCATAATTTAGATAATTTTGCTAGATCGTTCGGCGCCAGGTCTTTCAGGACGTTCGTCGCCACATCTTTCAGGATGCTCGGCGCCACGTCTTACAGGCCTTTCAGCACCACGTCTTAGAGACGTTTGGCATCGTGCTCTGTTGGCCGCTCGGCACCACACCTTTCAGGACGCTTGGGGCCACTCTTCCAGGCGCCACGTCTTACACGTTTGACGTCTAACATCCAGCATGAGGCATGACATTGATCATGAGAACCTCAGCCTTTGTGATGACACTAGTTGATTTGAATGTTGAGATCACCGATCTCTTTTATCATAGACGCTTTTAAGAATGCGAAGTTCCTCAAAGTCGAGCGTCTACCTTTAGAGCAATGCAGTGACAGAGGCGATGTTCTGGCTTTCTTTGACACCAGTAGTCACGATCTTTACCAGACGTGTTCTGTTGAACATTGACGTCCTCCGGGTTGTGAAATTTAGCACAACGTCACTACTGCCGTTAGTCCTTTGTCAGAAGAAGACATTGACGATCACTTTTCTTCTTTGAATTTTTGTGTTTTCAGAAGGAGAGGATCCTTAGTCCATTCGTCCTTCGGTTGTTTAAGGAACTCATGAAAGTTTTTCGTAATGAGTTTCCAGACTATTTTAGCCTTCCTCTGAATTCTCTTGGGAAGGCGTCGAAAAGTCTCTTTTGACCAAGATGGTTCTTACCAGGTATTCAATAGAGCTTTAAGGATGTTTAGAGACTAATTGGTGTCTCAGAAGGACCAAGGATAGGCAGCTTTCATTTTTTCCTTCGAATAGTCTGGCCTCTAGATCTTGTATCTGGGATACAACTCTAGTTGGAATACAAGAAGTCAGAGGTGCTCGTTTCAGCCTCTTGGGGTTGCATCCTTTCAGAAATAGAATTTCTTTGCACATCTCTGTCTTTCTCTCTTTCTCAGTAGAGTTGATCAGAGAGTTTCATCTGAGTTACCCAAAGGCCACCTAAGATTTGGTTTCGGATACGGTAAGAAAGGTTTTTCATCCATTCTTCTTTAGCCGCAAATCAAAGGAAGAATCTCCTTTTCCGAACTTTTCTCAGGCTTTTCGAGGAAAGACTTTCAGCAGGATAGCTACCAGACTTTCGAGGAACAGGGCAAAGCAGAGTCTGACTGGTTTCGCCTTCAGACAGTAGAAGCTAAACTCTACTACTTCTGGCAATTATTGGGAGAAGTTCGGAGCAGACCTTGGTCAGTTCTTCTTCTGAAAGAGGAGTACTTTTTTCCTTTTTTAGGGAAACCTTCTTAAGGTTTTAGCTCCATAGACTTCTCTCCCAGTTCTAGAGAGGAGTCTAGAGTATCTACTGCTTATGTAACAGTCTACTGCACTCAAGATCTGAGCCTCCCGGTTTAGGGAGGATTGGCTTCTCAGAACTCGTTCTTCCGATCTACATGTTGGATCTTCAGATAACGTTGAGCCTTTTTTGAAGAATTGGATCTTCTTGTCTACAAGACGAGTCTCTTCTGACACCATCAAAATGGGGATTCAGAGTCTAGTTTTTTCGGGCTTTTACGTCTCCCCTTAGAACCGTGCAAGCCATCTTAAATCTTTCTTTGAAATCCTTGATATATCTCTGTTCATCTTAGTTTTCCTGGACCAGGGCTCGTTTCCCAGCCAGTCGGGAGCTAGAAGTTGTTATCCTTTTGTGATATTTCTTCGTCCTCTCCTTTTCATCCTCGATCATTTTGGGATAAGGAGAAGATCTTGAGTCCTTATGCGTCCTTTTCGGATGCCATAAGAAGTTGCCTTTAGTGGTAGAACGATCCAGTCTATTCCAGTAGGTTCCAACCAAGAATCAGGCGTCCTCCAGGAGGTCCCCCCTTTTTTGGAACAAAGGACCTTAGGCCTTGTGTTGTGTTCCGTTACCTCGACTTAGAGGTGGAAGCAACACTAGGCTGTTGGCAAGTCAATGCCGATTTACCACAGCATTTGTTTTCTTTGCCAAGCTGGGCGGAATTCACTCGAGTCCCTTTACGGGACAGCGAGGAGTCTTTTCTCTGGGCAAGGAGAAGAATGTATCCTTCTGTAAGGTTCATTCAGTGGGAAAGAAGTTTGGCAGACTATCTCAGCTGGAGAATGGACTCTCCATCAAGAAGTCTGCAAGAATCTGTGGCGACTTTAAGTCGTCCTTATATAGGAGTCTTCCTTTTAGAGTAAGTTTTCTCAGACTCCTCCCTTAGAAAGGTACTTTTTATAGGAGCTTTAGAGACTTCTACCTCCAGGATTTATCAATCCATATAGGAGGTTTTAGAGAATAGTTCAGAATCAACCCAGTTTTCTCTTCCAGTATCTCTACAGCTTAGTTGCTGTTTTCCTGTTGTCACTTCGAAGGAAGCGCAATTGTGCATCTTCTTTCATTAAAGGATGCAGGAGTGTGTTTACGACTGTAGTCAGGCACAGTATCTTGCCTTTCGTTTGATAAAGTCCTACAGGAACTTCTCAAATTGTTTGAAACATCTAATCAACAAGGACTCGCCAGTTTGGAGTCTGGATATAATCCTGAAGTTCCTTATGAGTGACAAGCTTGTCCACTTGCATTCTTCTTCATTTTTAGGACCTCACTGTGATTCTAGTTTTATTAGTTCCACAACAACTATAAGTATCAGTGGATTCATGCGTTTTGTAAAACGTTGGCTTTCGAGATAACAAAGCTATCTGTTCATTGCAGTTAGGCTTTCTCACCGAGAATGACCACCCTTTTCAACCTTAATCCAAGGCTTTTGAGTTTGTGACTTTCGGATATGGTTGGAGAAGGGTTGGAGGGAGTCCTGTGTCCAGTAAGAACCCCATAGTTCTTCCGGGGCAGAATGAAAGAGTTGCGAGCAAGTCGAAGCTCTTTGGGGCTCGATTAAGTAGCCCTCGTTACAGATGTCAAGAATGTCCTTTCA